>NW_011495082.1:20055125-20230225 GCF_000754665.1 Bison bison bison
TTTTTTAACTTTACAATATTGTATTGGTTTTGCCATATATCAACATGAATCCACCACAAGTATACATGTGTTCCCCATCCTGAACCCTCCTCCGTCCTCCCTCCCCGTCCCATCCCTTTCGGGCTGGTGCACAGGGACGACCTCCATGTCTTTCCATAGCTTGATAACGCATTTGTTCAAGTGCTGAATAATATCCATTTTCTTAATATACCACAGTTTATTTATCTGTTCACCT
Source organism: Bison bison bison (assembly GCF_000754665.1). NCBI lineage: Eukaryota > Metazoa > Chordata > Mammalia > Artiodactyla > Bovidae > Bison > Bison bison. The sequence continues at coordinate 20,055,361 of NW_011495082.1, forward strand.
ACCATAAGACACGTTTTGTTTCCAAATTTTTGCAGTTATGAATAAAGCTGCTCTAATCATTAGGATGCAGGTTTGTTGTGAACATGAGTTTTCACTTCCTTTGGATAAATACCAAGGAATTGCTGGTATTATTACTTATTGTTTTAATTTGTATTTCTCAGTTGATATATCATATGGGTCATCTTTCTGTGTGCTTATTTGACATGTATATTCTTCTTGGCTGACCTGGTAAGGTGTTCAGTGCAATTTTTCATCAACTTTTTCATTGTCTTCTTGTTGAATTTCTAGAGTTCTTTGTATAGTTTTATAATATCCTTTATCAGATATAGTTTTTGCAATTTTTTTCACCCAGTCAGTGGCTTGTCATTTCATTCTTGTATAATTAATGTCTTCTTTAGAGCAGAAAATTTTATTTTCAATAAAATTCAGCTTGTCAATTCTTTGTTTAATAGCATGCTTTTGGTGTTTTATATAAAGTGAAGTCACTCAGTCATGTCTGACTTTTCACGACCCAATGGCCTGCAGCCCACCAGGCTCCTCTGTCCATGGGATCCTCCAGGCAAGAATACCGGAGTGGGTTGCCATTTCCTTCTCCAGGGGATCTTCCCGACCCAGGATGAAACCCGGGTCTCCCACATTACAGGCAGACACTTTACCGTCTGAGCCACCAGGGAAGATTTTATATAAGGACTTTATATAAAAGTCACTCCTAAACAGAGTTATCTAGGTTTCCTCCAGTTTCATCATTACAGCTGTATAGTTTTGTGTTTTACATTTAGATCTTTGATCCATTTTAGATAATTTCTGTGAAGAATGTAAGGTCTTCATCTAGATTCAGTTATCTTGCATGCAGATGTTCAGAGTAATTTTTAATAAAATAAATCTGACCCTATAACGGCTATGTCCATCCTCTTCAATGGCGTCCCAAAACTCTTAGGTCAGAATTGTTTACTATGGCCTTCTTGGCTGTATATTAAATGCCACTTGCCTATCTTTTCAAAATGATTTTAGAATTTTCTCCCTTATTCACAGGTATCTTGTTTTTGTGGCTACATTTCAGTTTCTGAAGGAGGTGATTATTCCAATCTCAGGGCTTTAAAATAGTCTGCTCCGCCTTACTGTGGCCATCCTCTCTTAATTACCATTTCATCTTCACACCTGAGTTTTAGGTCTTTGCTTCAGGGCCATCTTCCTATTCCCTTCAAGTAGGTAAGGTACAATGTGAAGGATGCTGACTTTACACTCTATTTCTTGCTGCTCTTGTTCCAAGCATGAATTACAATGGCTTAAATGTTTGTTTGTTTGTTTTCTCAGATGGCTTGAAACTCCATGAAAACAGAGGTCTTATCTAACTCTAGTACCCTTAGCAGCATGCCAAAGAAATACCTGGTGTTCCTGAAATGTTCATTAAATAAGATTGGCCGTAACACTGTGGTTTTATTAAGAAGACAATAATAATTGTACCAGCTTAACACACAATTTTATAACAGGTGTCCATGTTGAGCCTCCAAAATTTCTTGCTCTTTATTTTCTTTATATATGTATTTTGCTCTTTAGTCTTATAAGAATGAATATAAGTATTTAAATTTTTGTGATACAAATTAGTCGTGCATGATGATAAAACTTCAAGTAGTAATATAACATCCAACAATGAATTAGATTCAAGAAGAAAAATTCTCCTACATGAGATATGTCACTTAAAAAATAAAACAAAGTGTACTACTTGTAACTGAATGGAGGTTAGAATATATTTCAAATATTACCTCCTTGCTATTTTCTGTTAAGAAAGTCATTTGGCCTTGTCAGAGATGGCTGATAAAGTTTAGTGCTCACAAATGCAGTAAACACTTCCCCATGTACATTCCCATACTAATTTTTAAATTTTCAGTCTGGAGTATTTTCTGAGAATAAATATTTCTTCTCTCAAATTTCCAGCAAATAAGTTTCTATTTAATAACATTAGTTAAAATTGATGATGCCACAATATAAATAAGTTAAATGAATAGAGGTGTTTATTTTTCACATGTTTCTCTTACTAAGATTTAATGACTACCCTGCCCTCAGAGAAAGCAAAAAGCTGAGATGATCCCAGAATGAGTGTTAATTCATTACTGAATAGGTCTCCAAAGTTATTAAAATATGTAACTATTGGAGTACGTTTGGTTAGTGACATGCTTTCAGGAAACTGGGGACAAAATATTTCTGATTAAATTGAAGCATTTTTCTTCTGCTTCTGGAAATCCTATATGAGTACCTTCAAACTTTCTCTATTTGTGGGAGACTTCTCAAAAGGTGGATAATTATAAGAGCACACAAGTTATCATGAGAGTAAATTTTTTCCTGTGATGTACTTAACATGAGAAAATATCAAATAGTACACTTGAACATGATCTTGATTTTATCATTTAGGCATTGATTTTTGAATAAGTAACAAGTGGTAGTGAATACCCTATCCACTGGCCGTATTATTACCTTAATGTATGCGAGCTTATAATCAAAATCTTGTTACACATTAAGTAAGAATTATTTTATAGAGGGACATTTGCTTGCTGTTCCTTTTGAGAAAACCTCAAAATATTATCTTAGGGCTGGAAAGAATAGGAGCAGCCAGGACTGACATTGTCAAAAACAAGATAGAGCTGATTCAGGATTTTTAACATGATTTAAATTCACACTGACTATTAACCTTCATATTTGCATTTGGGTAAGCTTCTGAATTATTCTATGAAAAATAAATTAAAAAAAAAAAAAACACACACACACACATTAGAATGATGTGTCTCATACAAATCAGAAATTTCCCAGGAATCAATAGAGAAATAAGACAGAAATATTTAGAAGTCTGGGAAAGATTGGCAGAGTTAGAAATTAATGTCAGGAAACATTAGTTAAAACATTCACCATCAGTGGAAGTAGATGTAACTCCACTGGTACTGAATGATAAGTATCTTTTTTGTCATAAATTGCTGTTGTCCCAGCGTGTCCGACCCTTTGCAACTCCACCGATTACAGCATGCCAGGCCTCCCTGTCCATCACCAACTCCCAGAGTTTACCCAAATTCATGTCCACTGAGTCAGTGATGCCACCTAACCATCTCATCCTCTGTGTCCCTTTCTCCTCTCGCCTTCAATCTTTCCCAGTATCAGGGTGTTTTCAAACTCCATTGGTAGTGAATGGTAAGTATCTTTTTTCTCATAAATTGCTGTTGTCCCAGTCATGTCCAACTCTTTGCAACTCCAGGGACCGCAGCACGCCAGGCCTCTCTGACCTTCACCATCTCCAGGAGTTTGGAGCCCAGTTTCATGACCACAGATTCAGTGGTGACACCCAGCCATCTCAGCCTCTGACACCCTCTTCTCCTGCTCTCAATCATTCCCTGCATCTCTTGAATATTTCCTTGTAGATAACTGTTCAATCCTAGTAAACAAGCTATATTCAACAATTCCCTCCTTTTTTTCTAAATGTTTCAATGCATAGAGCTTGTTGAGATGAAATGTGAATGCATTCTATCAATATTTCATTTGATAAAAAATGTTGACTCTTTGAGAAAAGAAAGGAAACCTATTTCACAAAACACTCAAATAGTCTCTTTCCCATTGATGTCAGATTGCTTTGCTATTATAACTATATTTTCTTGACAATTTTGTAAAAGCCACAAAAAGTTATATCTAAAATACTATCCTAAAAATGGGGGGGATCAATATTCTACCCAATTTATTGAACAGTCTGACATTGCCAATGTGATTTCATAAAATTTTACAGGGTTTGCTTTGATTTTATAACTAGGCTATTTAATCAAATTATTTTAGAACCTCTCTTTTCTTCTCATTACTATCTTATCATCTTTGGTAAAGCTTCTCGTAACTGATAAACACACACACATTGATACACACACACAGAGTACAGTAGAAAATTTCACTGTCACTTCTGAGTCTCCATTTGACAAAATTTGGGGGAAGAGTAGGCCCCTAACATATATACATACTATGCATGGCAAAAATACACCTGAGACATTAGGTACTATGAAGCCATATATTTAAAAGTAGTAAATCATGCTAATGGCTAAATAAAATATATACCCTGACAAACATAACTTATTACAATATAGAATAAAAGTGTAAGGTTATTTTTTTAACCTAAAAGTAAGCAATATATCAAAGATAAATTAATAATAAAATATGTATGGGTAATGACCTTATAAGCTACTGATATTTGAAGGAGAAATAAAAAAGTGTGCATAATTTATAAACTAGTAGATAGAGTAAATATGTTATGACCAGGATTTTCAAATATTGGCACTTGATTGATAGTGATACCACAAAGGATTTAACAATTGTATTTGTGTTCAAAGCACTCAAATTTGGATAAGATTTTACATAAATATAAAAATACGCTAATGCTAATGTAAAAATAATTTCTTCATGTTCTCAAAACAAGTATATTCTCAAAACTTAAATATATCTATTAAAAGGCATGCATAAATTATAATTAATGCATATTGAAATTTTAAATAAAAATTCTTTAACTCATTTTTCCTTGTGTTAATTTTTATTCAACTTTATTTTTGTTTTCACAAAAACAATAATATTTTAATCTCAACATTCAGTGCCCAAGCTGTTGTTAATAAAAATAACTGTTGTTATAATTTTATCCATTAACATATAGACCTATATATGTACAAAAGTAGCTCAACATGAATTATGGAATACTGCAAAAGTATCCTCAGTAAACTAGTGTAAACATTATTAAAATTGTGCTAATGATTAATTCTGAAAAATAAATTAGTACATGGGAAAAAAAAAAAAGAAAATGAATGCCCGAACATTACTGATAAAGTTGGAAATAATATTTTCTATATAATAATCAATTGGCATTTATACTACATAAAAACAAAGTTTATTAATATCTTTTTTGTTCCACAAGCACTGTGTTACTGAAATTCTTCTCACTCTAAAGCAGTGCCTATCCCCAAAAATATTAGAGGTGGCGTACCTCATTTACCTGTTATTTTAAAGATATAGGGAAGAAATGTGGAGACATGTTTCTTGGGGATCTTAAAGGTTGTAGTCACTAATACAACTGAATTGCACTATGCCACCTTTTAGCTTTAGAACTGAGTGAAAACCATTCATATATTCTTAAATTTTTATAAATACACTAAATCCAATTTTACACTTGCAATATGTGGTGTCTCTTGAATTATGCAGCCCTTCACAGGGACCTTCTGCCCTGGTCTAAAACAAAAGGATGAAGAGGCTGTGAGGGAGGTGAGACACAGTGCTTGCACATCCTCTTGGAACAAAGGAATTTCACACTAAGCAAGATGTCCATTTTAAAATTTCTGTAAAAAAATATTCTACATAGCATAGTAGTGAGTGGAAGACAGGGCTCCAAACTACCTGGGCAGTTTCTAAAGCCTGTACATCACAGCTTCAGAGGAAAGGCACTATGGTCATCAGTTCAGTCCAGTCGCTCAGTCGTGTCCGACTCTTTGCGACCCCATGAATTGCAGCACGCCAGGCCTCCCTGTCCATCACCAACTCCCGGAGTTCACTCAGACTCATGTCCACTGAGTTGGTGATGCCATCCAGCCATCTCATCCTCTGTTGTCCTCTTCTCCTCCTGCCCCCAATCCCTCACAGCATCAGGGTCTTTTTCAATGAGTCAACTCTTCGCATGAGGTGCCCAAAGTATTGGAGTTTCAGCTTTAGCATCAGTCCTTCCAATGAACAACCAGGACTGATCTCCTTCAGAATGGACTTGTTGGATCTCCTTGCAGTCCAAGGGACTCTCAAGAGTCTTCTCCAGCACCACAGTTCAAAAGCATCAATTCTTCGGTGCTCAGCTTTCTTCACAGTCCAACTCTCACATCCATACATGACCACAGGGAAAACCATAGCCTGGACTAGATGCACCTTTGTTGGCAAAGTAATGTCTCTGCTTTTCAGTATGCTATCTAGGTTGGTTATAACTTTCCTTCTAAGCAGTACGCATCTTTTAATTTCATGGCTGCAGTCACCATCTGCAGTGATTTTGGAGCCCAGAAAAATAAAGTCTGACATTGTTTCCACTGTTTCCCCATCTATTTCCCATGAAGTGATGGGACCAGATGCCATGATCTTCGTTTTCTGAATGTTGAGCTTTAAGTCAACACTTTTACTCTCCTCTTTCACTTTCATCAAGAGGCTTTTTAGTTCCTCTTCACTCTCTGCCATAAGGGTGGTGTCATCTACATATCTGAGGTTATTGATATTTCTCCCGGCAATCTTGATTCCAGCTTGTGCTTCTTCCAGCCCAGCATTTCTCATGATGTACCCTGCATGTAAGTTAAATAAGCAGGGTTTCTCATGATGTACCCCGCATATAAGTTAAATAAGCAGGGTGACAATATACAGCCTTGATGTACTTTGGGGCTTCCCAGATGGCACGAAGGGTAGAGAACCTGCCTGACAATGCAGGAGATGTAAGAGATGCAGGTTCAATCCCTGGGTCAGGAAGATCCCCTAGAGAAGGAAATGGCACCCCACTGCAGTATTCTTGCCTGGATAATCCCATGGACAGAGGAGCCTGGTGGGCTACAGTCCCTGGGGTCACAAAAAGTTGGACACCACTGAAATAGATGACTATAATTTAGTGTTATTCATTCCTCTAATTTATGGCAGTGCTTTCCAAACCTCTGTGGACTTCACAGTCACCTAGGAAGTTTGATTTAAAAAAGTATTACTGGACCTTACTTGAAAATTGTATTTCAGTGGGACCATACTTTAAGAAACAGTGATTTAAAAAGTCACATTCTTAAGAACTACCTTTGAAAAAAAGGATGATTGAGACAATAGCTGATAGATCACCAAGAAAGAATGGATTTCTATTGAAAAGCATAAAATCAGAAATGATTCAAGCATGTAAAACCACCAGGCATAGTCTGGATGGAATGATTCTGAGTTGCAAAGGAGTAGCCTTGGATGTCAACTTAGACCATAGCAGAAAAAATCCAGGATGATGGTGGATTCACAATTTAGCAAAGTCAGGACTGGTCATTCCTTCTCTTTCTATAATAATCTTCTTGTTAAATGGTGAGATAACACATACCAGTAAATAAAACTCATTCCATATTTTGCCAAGCTCTTTTGTAAGGGCTGTGCTACTTTATAGCCAATATGATATTCATAGTACTCATATGTTTCAAATCTGTGGGATAGCATACATTCAGGAGCAATTTATCATGCACATCTATAACTGTGCTGCAATGTAAAATAAGCGGCTTACATTATTGATGAAAAAATTCTTGAATGATAAAAAAAACTCTGCATTAAAAATACCTTTTATCATGAAATTCAATCCAGACAGTATTTTACTATTATTCTTGTTTTGGGCATATATTTTATATTAGAGTAAAATGGTATAGAATACAAGATAAGAACTAGATTTGGGTTAAGGAGACAAACAAGCAACAACAAAAGCAAGAATAAAAAATAATATATTGATTGTTTAACGCCTAATGCGATCAGCTTTGAATCCAATTACACAGTAAGAGAGACATTCAATATCACTCAGTGAAGATGAGTTTATCAGCCCTGAGCCAAAAGGGACAAGAAAATGAACAATTCTAAAAAGATAAAAGCAAAACAGATGCCCTTGCTGTCAAGACGGTACACGAGGTCAGGCGGCTGTCTCCTTGCCTGAGTCCAACCTTAGAGACGCCACAAAAGGAACACGATTTTGAATGGATAGGAATAATCAAAATGAAGACTACAAGAACTCCATGGGGTGGGAGCGGACAGGCAGAGTGTAGGAGGGTGGGACCGCATTCCCAGAGAACTGTCTTCCAACAGATTGTTGAGTTGAGGCCTTGTTCTTTGCTTTGCTGCTGTTCATGGGTCGCAAGGTCCAGTAACCCAGCAGACTGAGCCCAGCGCTGTGGGGGTGAGTGGGCGGATAACGGGAGGGCCGCCCAGAGCTCTTCTGAGGACAAAGCAGACCCAACGGAAGTAGGACTGGGACCACCTGCAAGCATCCTGACTTCCTGTCCCTTTTCCAAGACTGTATACACTAAAAGCAGTGGGCAACTGCAGAAGAGAAAGAAAATTCAGTTTCTGGTCTTACGTTTAGATCTTTAATCCATTTTATTTTTTTGTACGGTGTTAGAAAGTGTTCTAGTTTCATTCTTTTACAAGTGGTTGACCATAAAACTCCTAGAGGAGGACATGGGCAAAACACTCTCTGACATAAATCACAGCAGGATCCTCTATTACTTACCTCCCAGAATATTGGAAATAAAAGCAAAAATAAACAAATGGGACCTAATTAAAATTAAAAGCTTCTGCACAACAAAGGAAACTATCAGCAAGGTGAAAAAACAGCCTTCAGAATGGGAGAAAATAATAGCAAATGAAGCAATTGACAAACAACTAATCTCGAAAATATACAAGCAACTCCTGCAGCTCAATTCCAGAAAAATAAACAACCCAATCAAAAAATGGGCCAAAGAACTAAACAGACATTTCTCCAAAGAAGACATACAGATGGCTAACAAACACATGAAAAGATGCTCAACATCACTCATTATCAGAGAAATGCAAATCAAAACCACAATGAGGTACCATTTCACACCAGTCAGAATGGCTGCGATCCAAAAGTCTACAAGCAACAAATGCTGGAGAGGGTGTGGAGAAAAGGGAACCCTCTTACACTGTTGGTGGGAATGCAAACTAGTACAGCCACTATGGAGAACAGTGTGGAGATTCCTTAAAAAACTGGAAATATAACTGCCTTATGATCCAGCAATCCCACTGCTGGGCATACACACTGAGGAAACCAGAATTGAAAGAGATATGTGTACCTCAATGTTCATCGCAGCACTGTTTATAATAGCCAGGACATGGAAGCAACCTAGATGTCCATCAGCAGATGAATGGATAAGAAAGCAGTGGTACATATACACAATGGAGTATTACTCAGCCATTAAAAAGAATGCATTTGAATCAGTTCTAATGAGGTGGATGAAACTGGAGCTGATTATACAAAGTGAAGTAAGCCAGAAAGAAAAACACCAATACAGTATAGTAACCCATATACATGGAATTTAGAAAGATAGTAACGATAACCCTGTATGTAAGACAGCAAAAGAGACACAGATGTATAGAACAGTCTTTTGGACTCTGTGGGAGAGGGAGAGGGTGGGTTGATTTGGGAGAATGGCATTGAAACATGTATAATATCATATATGAAACAAATTGCCAGTCCAGGTTCGAGGCATGATACTGGATGCTTGGGGCTGGTACACTGAGGGGATGGTATGGGGAGGGAGGAGGGTGGGGGGTTCAGGATGGGGAGCACGTGTACACCCGTGGTGGATTCATGTTGATGTATGGCAAAACCAATACAATATTGTAAAGTAATTAACCTCCAATTAAAATAAATAAATTTATAAAATAAAAAAAAAGAAAATTCACCTAAGAGAATTTCCAATCTCTCCATATTCTGGTTTTAGGCATTTGGCTTACAAATAAAATTTGCCTGAGATGTTAATCGTGTTATCCAACCTGACATTTCTCTATTTTTACATGTGCTTTTTGTTCTGTCTTATGTATTATTTACTGATACAGTGGAGAACAATTTACAACTGCTAAGAATAAAGGTAAACTTTTTTTAAAACAGCGGCTGATTCACTTGAAGGATGGGGTACAGAACATTTTCTGTTTATTAATGAAGGATGGCAAAGTTTGTGCTGCCTTAAGGCTGTGTCCCACACTCCCACCCCAGACTCCTTACAGTGTGTTATGCCAAACTCGTCTCCATTTGGAGATAACATTAAAAGTATTCAGAGATTTTTGAAGTATTTCCTGTTTGCTGTAAAAAAGTTTTGACCCTTTTACGGAATTTTCCCAGTGACATACTAATTCCCAAAGGGAACAATGCTTGAAGTATTTAGGATACTATTGCTCTAGATTGGATTTACAATACTGATAAGGTCTAATGAAAGGGAGAATAGAAAAGTGGCCCAAAGAAATCTAGAGAAATTCTTGGGGTGATCCCTCACACCCAGGCAACTTTCTTAGCCTTACATTGAAATTAGGTGAAAACTTAAATCATATTTTACTAAGGGAACAACAGTTTTCTCAGATTCATGTGAACCTCATAAAGAAGAAGTGCTCCTCTATCCGTCAAATGTAAATCAGCCAAGAGTATAAACCACATAGACATAGCTGGAAAGCAATACAGCTGTGGCTATCAAACCCAGGAGTACCCAAAGCTGAAATCCCTGGTGTCATTAACGAAGACGGTGCTGCCCAGAATAGGATTTTGCGTGAACAGGAAATACTGAGGTTTTACGCCATAGAGCTACTTGCTGCCTGAAAACCAAAGGCAGATGTGCACTGCTTACTGGAATAGTAGAACTGCTTTCAAATTCCAGCTGACCGTTTCCAGCCCTTCGTCCCAAACTCAGGAGCGATAAAGGTGAACAGGGTGGCACTGGTGTCCTGCTGTCTCCTGTAAGTGCTAAAGGGCGTACTTACTCATCAGTCAGGCTAAGTCAGCTGGGCGGAAGAAGGGACTCAAATGTTATGGCTGTTGTATATATGTAACCACGTAACCATCCTATTTAGATTCATTGGCAAAGGGGCCACCCAAATACAACTTACAGCATTTGAGAACTTTTTATACTGAGAAAATATGACCTGTGCACGTGGCCCTTTGGGCCAGTTCAGTGTACTGATTTTTTGTGGCTTCTGTTACTGAATTTTCAGTTGGTTGATGTTTTACATACTTGTATTTCCCCATTTCATAAGTGCAGAAGGAAGCCTCTTGATAAAAAGAGCTGACATAGAAAAGCATGGTTACTGGGGGACCTCACGACTCCAGTGACTCCTTTAAACTAGAAGTCTTCAGGTGTGAACATTTTAATGATTGGAGTCTGGCAAAAGAAGGCAGCTTCTGCCTGGAAGTGATCTTCGAGGTTTAGGACTTGTTGCCTCCCGGGCAAAGCTACCAAGAACACCACTTGGAAAACAGCTATTATCTTGCAACTGGCCTCTTGTTGAAATTGAATGCATAACCCCCAGGCCTTGTGAAACGGCAGTCTGACATCTATATTCTTGGGTGGGCCAGCTTATACATAGTGCTGGAAAGAATTCTTTGCACTCTGAGCTTCTCTTTTGCAATGTAACACAGTGTGTGTGTGTGTGTGTGTGTGTATCAAATGTTCACTTACACTCACCTGAGGAAATTTGGGCTGGGAAATCTAAATTATACTCTAAACTCTAAATTTATGATGGATTTCTGCTCTTTCTTACGTGCCATCTGACAAGTTTAGAAAGAAAATAAATTTCAAGGAAAAGCAGACAAAGAAATTAGAACTGCATGCTCTTATCTTTATCCAATAAAGCATATGTGAATTCGTTTATGTGAGACTACATATGATAACCATCATGGGAGACACAAAATTAATTGATTCATTAAAGTCAAGTAATGTAAGTAAATATGGCAGGTCGTATATAACCTTGATACTCAAGTTGTGGTCAGACTACCAGGAGCATCAGCGTAACCTTAAAAACTTGCTGGGAATGCTGAATCTCTGTCCCTACTTCAATCATACTAAATAAAAATCTGCGTTTTGATGAGACCCTCAGGTTAATTGTATGAACATTATTAATTGGGGAGAAACACTGGCATAAGAGACGACAGACATCTGCAGAAGCTACGGTGAGGAGGAGAAAGCGCAACCCGTATATAGCTTAAGACTTTCGTCTTTTTAATACTTAATTGTATAGATTTTATAACATTTAAAGAAAAGCTATAATCTAACTTCTAGAACAAAATTTCCAGTATTTGTACTTTTAATTCTTTAAATAAAAATATTAAATAATTTTGACAATTCACAGACTTTGGTGGAGGCAAAAGTTTTACATTCTTCTCTATGTTTTTCACATTTTACTTTTTTCTGATGTAGGACAATCCCCCTGACACATGACAATCCCCCTGACATATGATAGAAGGGGCAGAGGAAAAAAAATAAGACTGGTGTATCATTACAACCTAGATGCAAAAATTAGATAGCAAAGAGGTTTATGAGTGTGGAATTTGAATTTATATAGCTTTAGTTTGAGTCATTGTTTCAATAAGTGTACACTATACTGTTTTGGCAATTATTTAATTTCTTTGCTTGTTCCATCAGCAAAATGAGTAACTTCTGCCATGTAGGATAGCTGGAAGGATTAAATAAGATGATGCCAGTTAGGTGTTTACCATGATGTCAAGAATGGAATAAACTAATATGATCAATGTTCCCTCCATTTAATGTAATGATCCCCAGTTCTGCACATTAGGATCACCTAGGGTGCTATTGAAAAATTACCAATCTCTGATTCCTATTCTAAAACAACTATATCAGAATCTCCATGGGTGTGGTAAAGACTTGGATATTTGGAAAACTAGGAGTTTCTAATGTGTGGTCAGATTTAATCATTACTTTTCTAATGGAATGGAGCATATGGGTATGCTCTTATGACTTAGAAAAGGAGGTAGTTTCTCTGAGCCTATTGATGCCTTGGTTTTGTTCTACAGTAATCTTTTCAAAGTAAAAGAGGCATATTATCTTTTATTTTTGCATTTTTATGAGGTTCTTTTAAATTTATTTCTCCCCATGACTCATATAATTTTCCCAATTTATCCATAGGAGTTTCTCACTTGTTCTCAAGTCATTACAGGGCTTCCTATGTGGCCCAGTGGTAAAGAATCTGCCTGCCAATGCAAGAGGCATTGGTTTGATTCCTGGGTCTGGAAGATCCACTGGAGAAGGAAATGGCAACCCACTCCAGTATTCTTTCCTGAAAAATGCCTTGGACAGAGGAGCCTGACAGCCTACAGTTCATAGGGTCGCAAAGAGCTGGACGAGACTGAGCAACGGAGCACACAGAGACACATAACCATGAGATCACGGAGCTGCAGCGTGTGTTTCCTGGTTTTATGGAAGGTGATGTGCAGGAGTACCAAGTTTTCTTTCCATGTTTGGGAACTGTCTCTGATCCTGAAATAAGTGGATCTTGTTTCCTTTTCTCAGGCTGAGCGTGTTCTGACCCTTCCATACATAAGCTAGTTTAGAGGTGTCTCTTCATGTTGGCACTGCTCTGGTGCTTAGTCACTAAGTCCTGTCTGACTCCTTTAAACAACTGGTGTTAACTTATTTTTTTCCTTCCTTGGGTTCAAAAACCATTAAACTAGCTGACCATAATTACTTAAGCAATATTTAGAGGAAAACTGAAGAAAATCCAGGCACAGAATGGACACAAGCAATGAAACATGTTAACCACAAACCTCCAAATGCCAATGATTTGATGAAATCCCAGGTAAATATAATTCCCACATTTCCTTTTGTTTTTCTTTTGTTTCAGAAGAGAACTTATTCTCACATCACTTGTTAACCTTGAGGAGAACAATTTACGATTCCTTAGCATACTTTGGGAGAAGGCAATGGCACCCCATTCCAGTACTCTTGCCTGGAAAATCGCATGGATGGAGAAGCCTGGAAGGCTGCAGTCCATGGGGTCGCTGAGGGTCGGACACAACTGAGCGACTTCACTTTCACTTTTCACTTTCATGCATTGGAGAGGGAAATGGCAACCCACTCCAGTGTTCTTGCCTGGAGAATCCCAGGGACGGGGCAGCCTGGTGGGCTACTGTCTATGGGGTCGCACAGAGTCAGACACGACTGAAGCAACTTAGCCGCAGCAGCAGCAGCAGCAGCATACTTTGAGATATTTATTTTTATCTTGATATATTTTATTACTGAATTCAAAGATGATAGCATTCTCCACAATATAAGATCTCAAGAAAACAAAAACTATTTAGTTTCAGGTAATGTCAACATGTCTCCCCAGGTGGCTCAGTAGTAAAGAATCCGCCTGCCAATGCAGGAGACCCTGGAGACATGGGTTTGATCCCTAGCTCAAGGAGATCCCCTGGAACAGGAAATGGCAACCCACTCCAGTATTCTTGCCTGGGAAATCCCATGAACAGAGGAGTCTGGAGGCTATAGTCCATGGGATCACAAAGAGTCAGGCACAACTGAAGACACACAGGGTTAACACAGGTTGGCTTTGTTGGATCTGGAGGCTACTCCAGGAAAACAAAGTGCCCTTTTCTTCACGTGATTCTGGCTCCTTTCTTCCACACTTTTTTTAAGCTTCCTTCCCTTCTTCTCCTCCTTCTTTTTCCTCTTATCCTTCTTCCTCATTAGAGCAAGTGAACTCACTTTAATTGGTATTTCTCTTCTTGAACACTGAGACTGAATGAGAACAATGTGGTTTCTATATACCTCTAAGTTCTACATACTTAAACTCTTTATGGGTGTGGATGGCACACATCTTCCTAAATCATAGATCTGATCACGCATATCCTCAGCTCAGGCATCTTCAATGATTCTTGTTGCTTCTCAGAGCCTCTTTTCTTTAGCTTACATTTAGAGATCTTACATTTAGAGACCTACTTCCAAATATTTCTCTTTACACTCACCATATGTCAATGATTCAGTGAGTCTTCTTTATATACCATATTCTCCAGACTTTTCTCCCTACTCAACATACATTCTGTCTTTACTCAAGATGTCCTTCTATTTTGTTTAAGAGCAATTTTATTGCATTTATATGATTTCCTTTTATATAGAATTGCATTCTAATAGATATGCCAGGTGGCTCAATAGTAAAGAATCTGCCTGCCAATGCAGGAATGCAGGAGGCATGGGTTCAATTCCTGGGTCAGGAAGATCCCGTAGAGGAGGACAGGCAACCCCCTCCAGTTTCTTGTCTGAAAAATCCCATGGACAGAGTAGCCTGGAAGACCGCAATCCACAAAGTTGCAACGAGTCAGAAACCGCTGGGTGACTGAGCACACAGCTATCATTTAAGAAAGAATTTGAGTTTCAATACTCATTTATTATTACTCACATTTTCAGAAAGGTTTCTCATAGTATGTGATTTATTTCCATATACATATATATGCATGTGTATAAACACAAATAATAGTCAAAATTAATGATTAAAAAGTTATAAGCATAAAGCAAATGGAATGAATACAAAATACATCAGAAGTAGTAAGGGAGAAAGCTGGCTGAACATCAAATGTATGTGTGTGTCTGTGTCTAATGATTTACAGACATGATTGGCAGAAATGGTACCAGGGTTGTATTTTTGAAAGAGGTATCTTTCCTTATAGTACTTTTAATCTCCTTTTAAAGTTTGAGTAATTCTCTGTGAGTTCTTTGATGATAACTCTTAAGTTGTCACCAATTTACTTTCATTTAACTAACAAAATGAAACTTGGACTCGTTAACTAAGCTCTTGTCCTTGAGAGAAAATATCATTTGGCCTTGGTAATGCAATTAATCTATATTGAAGTAAAGATCATTTATTTTTTAATGGACTGTGTACATAAAACCCCTTTTTATTTATTTTTTTTATAATTTTATTTTATTTTTAAACTTTACGTAATTGTATTAGTTTTGCCAAATGTCAAAATGAATCCATTTAGCACACATCTTTTATGTTTGTAGCTTGTTCAATTGTTTACTATAAACAATGGTTGGAAAATAGAATTTCTTTAAAATGAATGTAAAGCTAAAGTTATTACCACTTTAAATATGTCAGTGGTATTGCCTGCTAGAATGCTATGGAATCATTTTATTAGTGTATGGAACTATTGTTAGAAACTTTTCAAATTTAGGTAAGCATTTTACTGACAGTACAATTGCATTAATATATAAGGATGCATTCAAAATAAATTTCATATTGCCAGTTCAAAGGCAAACTTTGAACTGTGAAATATATATTTTGAACATGTGAAATATATATTTTTATCAGACAATTATACTGTAAAGAAATGAAGTAAGGAATAAATAAACTTAGCATCTGTTAGAGCTTAAACCTATCAACATTCTTTTCAGTATCCTTTCTATGCATTAATGTCATATGAAAAGTCTTTAAAGAGTGAAATAGGTGGATTTTTTTGACTCATATCTAGTTTAAATTTTGAGAAAAATGTAGACTATTAATGATAAAAACTTAAATGCTAGAGTAGCTTGCTAGCAAAGAATATGTCCACAAAGGAAACGTACAATAACTGAATCACACTTCGTATTATTTTTAAGGAAGAACTTAGATTTACTTTATGATTAGTCATCCTTGAAAACCAGGTGGGGTTTTCAAATCATATAAATTTAAATGTAGTGGGCACTAAATACATACTTTTTGTCAAATAAGTATTTATGGTACACTTAAGGAAAGCAGGAGTCTTACCTAGAGAATAGGTGTAAAATGGGGTTAAACTGCTTATTAAGATGATTTTTTTTCTAATTATCTATATTGTTCTTTCTCATTTCATGTAATTTTTAATTATAGACCAAAGAGGATGACTAGTTTTACTCATATAAAAACTTTATGCTTTTCCTGATCATAGGCTGTTTCCATACGAAGTCACTCTAAGTATTTTAGAAAAGAAATACAAAACAAATACAGAAAAGCCGTATCAATTTTTTTTAATTGAGAAAGAGATACTTAATAATTAATTGAGCTTTTTGTTTTAAAAGTCCAGGAATGGATTTTAATTGCATGGAATCAACAAATTACTTTTGGTTTCCCTTTGACTAACATCACCTATAAACACCAATTTTAAGTATGAATTATATTCAATATATTCAGAAACTATTTTAGAAGTTTTTAAAATTCATATTTAAAATAATTTATAAGGAATTAAATTGACAAAGCACTAATAAAATTTCTATTTCTTGTGAAATATTATTTTATTAATTGTATTGGTTTTGTGTACAAAATTTTGTGATTTCTTTAAACAATCCAATCAAGACACTCTATCCTAATTTACAGCTCTTATGCTAACTATTCTATGTAGGAGTGAAGTGTACAAAAATCTTGTAGCTCTGAAGAATAATATTCATTGTCATAATTATAAATAAGAACAATCACAAGACTATATTTAAAGGGAAATACTATCAAGCAGAAACTTTAAATAAAAATAATTATGGAATAATAGAAAAAATATTGGTAGCCAAAATAGATTCTAAAGAACCTCTTGATGAGGGTGAAAGAAGAGCGTGAAAAGGTGGCTTAAAACTCAACATTCAAAAAACTAAGATCATGGCATACAGTCCCATCACTTCATGGAAAATAGATGGGGAAAAAGTGTAAACAGTGATAGATTTTATTTTCTTTGGTTCCAAAATCACTGAGGATTGTAGACTGTAGCCACAAAATTAAAAGACAGCTTTGCCCTTGGAGAAGACTCTTGAGAGTCCCTTAAACTGCAAGGAGATCCAACCAGTTCATCCTAAAGGAAATCAGTCCTGGGTGTTCACTGGAAGAACTGATGTTGAAGCTGAAGCTCCAATACTCTGGCCACCTAATGCAAGAGCTGACTCATTTGAAAAGACCTGATGCTGGGAAAGATTGAGAGAGGGAGGAGAAGGGGACAACAGAGCATGAGATGGTATCACCAACTCAATGGACATGGGTTTGGGTGGACTCTGGGAATTGGTGATGGACAGGGAGGCCTGACATGCTGCAGTCCATGAGGTCACAAAGAGTTGGACATGACTGAATGACTGAACTGACCTGAACTTGCTCCTTGGAAGAAAAGCTATAACAAATATAGATAGTGTATTAAAAGCGACAAAGGTCCATATAGTTAAAGCTATGGCTTTTCCAGTAGTCATGCATGCATGTGAAAGTTGGACCATAAAGAAATCTGAGCACTGAAGAATTGATGCTTTTAAGTTGTGGTGATGGAGAAGACTCTTGAGAGACCCATGGACAGCAAGGCAATCAAACCAGTCAATCCTAAAGGAAATCAACCCTGAATATTCATTGAAAGGACTGATGCTGAAGCTCCAATACTTTGGTTATCTGATCCCAAGAGTCAATTTATTGGGAAAGACTCTAATGTTAGGAAAGATTGAGAGCAAGAGAAGGGGAGACAGAGTATGAGATGGCATCACTGATTCAATGGACATGAGTTTGAGCAAACTTGGATATAGCAAAGAAAACAAAGAAGCCTAGCATGTCAAACTTCAGGGTGTCACAAAGAGCTGAACACGACTTAGTGACTGAACAACAATAATAGATTCAACTTCTTTCAGACATACCAGAAAAATATTTATACAGGAAATTTTTATTAGGAAAAAAATCTGTCATTCTTTTTTCTATCTATTAATGAGGAGATTGTTTTAGATTTTTCTTTTATATTTTCTGTCATTAGGACACACAAGTAATAAGCACATAAAGAACTACTCAAATTAATGTTAAAAACACATATATGATCTAAGTCCAAAGTTGGAGAGTTTTAAAATGATTTTTCTATATAAGAGAATTTCAAAAATTTAAACTCTTTTTAAGAAATATATAGCTTCACATCCAAGCAGTTGAAAAACTTGAGAAACCTAGATGTAATTTCTAAATCTAGTTGGCATTTACAAGCTTCTAAATATAACATGAGCCTCTTAACTTAAGCACAGCAACTATTTTTAAGTTTTTGATGAACTTCTGCTAGGATGATTTCAGGGAAATCAATAGAGATTTCAGGGAAGGGATTTATATCAAGTTACTCATATGGCTATACATACATTTCTGAAATCCAATTAATAACAATAATAATAACTTCTATTATTCATCAGGCAGTAACAAGTATGTGTGAAACCATAATCTGTGGGTGCTGTTATCCCTTTTACACAGTTAGGAAATGAGACCTAGTCTAAGTAGTTTGACCAAGATCACAAAGTTAAAAAGAGATCCAGGTATAAAACCTAGGGCTGTCTGACTCCTAGGGCTTCCCAGATGACACTAGTGGTAATGTCCCTGCTGCCAATGCAGGAGACGTAAGAGACGCGGATTTGGTTTCTCTGTTGGGAAGATTCCCTAGAGTAGGACACAGCAACTCACCCCAGTATCCTTGCCTGGAGAATCCCATGGACAGACAGCCTTGTGGATTACAGTCCATAGTGTCTCAAAGAGTCAGACATGACTGAACCGACTTAGCACCGATGTGTGTCTGACTCCAAAGTTAGCGTCCACTTTGGTACGCTTTAGCTCCTGAAATGTTTCTATAGCACTGGGATAAAAAAATACATTTGCAGTTGTCTCTGGTGGGTGGTTCATTTTCTCCGTGCATATCCATACTCCAAATCCCTTAATGCAGTCAGTGAACTGTCTTGGACACTGAGGCAAGAATTAAGTATTAGCATTTTCCCTAAAGAGCTAATATAATAGCATTCTTGGCAAGACACTATACTGTATTGTTTTATTTGTATATGTACAGGAGTGGGAATTACTGAACGCATGGTGCCTTGTACAATTTCAGCCAAAAGGTAGCTACTGGACTGCTTAACTTATGGTAAGCAGGTACTTCCCTAGAAAAGATGTTGAAAGTTAGCAATAGAAAATAACATTGTGTGCGCACTAGTGACTACAGTTTGGACTTTTGCCTAAAGGAGTTGAAGATACATTAAAGTAGTAAAGCAAAGCTTAGACCTGTTGAGATATATACGGTAAAGAACTCGCCTGCTAATGCAGGACAACTAAGAGATGCCGGTTTGATCCCTGGGTCGGGAAGATACCCTGGAGGAGGAAATGAAAACCCACTTCAGTATGCTTGCCTCGAGAATCCCATGGACAGAGGAGCCTGGCAGGCTCAGAGGGGTGGGGTCAACCATGGGGTCACAGAGAGTCGGGCATGACTGAAGCAACTTAGCTCACACACACACACACACACACGCATGTATTGGTACACATGTATGTGTACGTGCACATAAGCTGTATATATATAATACAGCAATAATTTAGTAAGTGTAAAAGAAAAAGAAGATGCCGAATTTAAGCAAAATATGGGCCCAAACTGGCACTTAGGTCAATCATTTATTTTATCATTTATTTACTAATTTTATAAACCTCCTTGCTTCAGAAGTACCTAGTGTTTTATTTCCTGACTAATGGAGATGTAATTTGGCTCTAGGTGGTTTCAAACTTTTATGAGTAACAAACCACTGGAAAAGACTGCATTTCTAGGTTTGCTACAACCATGCTTCATGTTCTTTATTTGTCTCCCCGCTTTGTCAAAACATCACAACCAAGTGCATGACTCATAATTCTTTCATCAGTTCTTTTATAAACCAAACAGAACAGATAGCACATAAGAAAAAATGTCTAATTTGATGCTATGGTATTTCCTCATGAAGAAAGATTTGTTTCCTGGGTGATGAAAGGACTATTATGGAGTTGTTTTGTTTTCTTTCTTCCTGTCCACTTTCTGAAGGTTTCCTGCATTCTGACTATTTCCCAGACCCTTAACCTAAATAGATTCATTTACAGAATGGTAAATATAGGAGACTTACCTAAAAGGTTTTTGACTTGCTGCTATTCTATTACTGATAAATCCCAGGTAAAGAAAGGACCTCAAATAACACTAAATCTCAAACATATTTGAATCAGTTTGGGACTGTTCAAAATTATACTTCAATATTGTGTCAGAACAGAATAGAAGCAAATTTTCCAAACTTTGAAATTATAGAACATAGAAAATGATCAAAGATAATAGTTATTTACTGGTTGTAAGGAATTATTGTTTTTACTAACTGAATCTTCAAAAATTATTAATATCATATTTTTAAAGAAATTTACTTTTCTATATCAGGGCTGAGTTATTTCAACTAGCATCTACAGTGACTAATATATGAAGAAATAATTTATTTCAGCAGTGGCAAATGGGTAATTCAGAAAATTATATGTAGAATACAGCCACTGAAAAGAAAAAACATCTATTATTATAAAATAGATGAAATGGTTGGATGGCATCATCAGTTCAATGGACATGAGTTTGAGCAAATTCTAGGAGATGGTGTAGGATAGGGAAGCCTGGCATGCTGCAGTCCATGGAGTTGCAAAGAGTCGAACGCGGCTGAGAGACTGAGCAACAGCAACAATTAATATTATTTAAAACAAGATGCACTGTTGCCATGATTCCTCTCAAAAAGAATTTCCTAAACTATATATGGAAAGAATTGCGTTATGAAAGATGCTATTAAAAGGTTTTAAAAAGAAAAAAAAAGTAACTAAACTTAAAGAAAATCAAAGCAAGTAAGGAAAAAGAAAGGAGGAAAGAAGGAAAGAAGAAAGAAAAAAGAAATAAATCGCTATATGATTATAGTTTTAGCTAAAATATATTTTAGGCCATGGGTAAAATACCATATATACCTTTAAAATTATTCTAACTTTTATGTATTCAATCTTCTTTCAGGAAAATATCTCCATATCAAAGAATGCACCATTAATTCCTCATTGAACAAATCCTCTGCTTGTTATTTCCTTGCACTGATGTATAGACACCAGATAGTATTCAGCCATTGCATCATCGACAACCTGGATAATAACTTAAGTCCATGGATTGGCTTTCTATGGTCCCTGGGCCAAATAAGACCTGTTTTCTACTTTTGAAAATGTAATTTTATATGAAACTGGCTACACTCATTTCCTTCCATATTGTGTGTGGCTAGTTTTTCTCTGTATGATAGAATTGAATAGTTATCACAGAGATTTGCATAGCTCTCAGAGGTTAATATATTTACTATCTGTTCTTTAACAGAAAGCATTTGCTGACCTCTACTTGATATTTAGTGATATCATTTGCTTCATTATCCAATTTCAATATGCATTTGTTAAATAGTATAAAGTGATTATATATAGCATCTAATATGATGAGTTGATATTATTCTGATATATCTTTTTCTAATGTAATAAATAGCAAGTGATCATATTTTTTATAATTTCAGCAGTTAATTTATTTACAGAACCATATTCTATCACCTTTTTAATGCTGCTGCTGCTGCGTCGCTTCAGTTGTGTCCGACTCTGTGCGACCCCATAGACAGCAGCCCACCAGGCTTCCCCGTCCCTGGGATTCTCCAGGCAAGAACACTGGAGTGGGTTGCCATTTCCTTCTCCAATGCATGAAAGTGAAAAGTGAAAGTGAAGTCGCTCAGTCGTGTCCGACTCTAGCAACCCCATGGACAGAGGAATATCACAGACTTCTATTTGCTCAAACTACTAGAATTTTAAAACTCATTCATGGTCAAAAAACTTCAGAAAACACTTCCTATATTTGTGTGCTTTCATACTGGATTCATGACTTAGTGCCTGAACAACAATAATATGTAAGACAGAGATATAAATTTTCTTGATGCTTGTGCTGTTGTGAGAAAGTTATACAAGTAGCTGCTTGTTTGGAAAAGGGTTGTAATCAGATAATTTGCAGGTTTAATTGGGGAGATTATACACCATGGATAGAGGCAAGGACAGCTGTATTGCTGAGATTTGCATTTTTGACATCACGAATTCCTCAGCCAGCCCATGATATGGTCTTCCATGGCTAGCAAATAGCTGGAGAACTAGGAGGCCTGGAAGGTCTGTGAACAAGGAGGAGAACAGCTGTGAAGAGGCAAACCTTTGTGTCACGATGGTGGTGACATGCAGCCCAGCCTGGCGCCTGGCCTTCTGCTTGAGCGGTCATTCTCTCTCCAGTACAACCTTGCAGATCACCACTACATCCCACTGTCCTAATTCCCCAAGTCAGGGCGTAAAACTACATCCTAACTTTGTGCATCACATTTGAGCTGCCCATGCCAGGCACTGATCTGCAGCTTGCATCCCTCTTGGTTGTTACAGGAGACAAATATTCCTTATTCTCCAATTTTCTTTGATTCAGTAAGTGGCATATTAAAAAAAATAAAAAATAAACTATGGTAATAATTGGATTTCCCTGGTGGTTCAGCTGGTAAAGAATCCACCTGCAATGAAGGAGACCTGGGTTCGATCCCTGGGTTGGGAAGATCCCCTGGAGAAGGGAAAGGCTACCCACTCCAGTATTCTGGCCTGGGGAATTCCATGGACGGCATAGTATATATAGTATAATATATAATATAGGATAATTCTATGGACTGTATATGTATAATTAATGGTAATAATTAGGGAACATACATCGGGAAACGGGGAATGGACTATTGCATGTACACATGTATGTATTCATATATGCATACATGTGTCATGTGTCTGATCAGCACGTGGAGGGTTCAATAGTACTATATTTATACAGTTAACTGAAAATTAACTACAAAACTAATCATGTAGCACCACTTACATCAGCCCATTTAAGAGTATTCCAAATGAGCACGAGCAAATAAAGCTAGAAAACAAATTTCCTCTTCTCAACCATATCCTTGCCCCCATGTTCTTCCTCTAACTAAATTTGAGAGATGTCAATAAACCAACATAGAAACATATAGAGACCAGGCAGGCAGAGTGACTTTTCAAAGACAGACTGACATCTAAGCCTTTAAGGTTTGATTAAACCCACATGAAAACATGAAAATATACAAAGAAAATATGTGAGAAGCTCCAAAGGGGGAATTCAGTTTTCCATGGAAGCCATAGCAAAAAGTTCCTCTACATATTGGGGTTCTAATTAAGATCTTGATTTTAAGGAAGAGGTTTGCTGTTTATAAACTATTTTATGAAGATACTTCTAACCTGGTTTGATGGAAATTAACTTTGAATTAGAGGAACATGAATTAAATAATATTTCTATCATTAGCTATAATGTCATCAGTTTTGTCCCCTGTTTCCTGTGGGTCTTAGTTCCAGTATTTGATTTGCTGTTGTTTAGTCATTCAGTCGTCCCTGACTCTGCGACGTCATGGACTGCAGCGTGAAAGTCTTCCCTGTCCCTCACTACCTCCCAGAGTTTGCTCAAACTTACGGCCATTGAATGAGCGGCCATTCAACCAGCTCATCCTCTGTCACCTGCTTCTCCAGCTGCCCTCAATGTGTCCCACCATCAGGGTCTTTTCCAACGAGTCAGCTCTTCACATAGGTGGCACAAGTACTGGAGCTTCAGGCTCAGCAACAGTTCCTCCATGAATATTCAGGACTGATTTTCTTTAAGGTTGACTGGTTTGAGTCCAAGGGACCCTCAAGAATCTTCTCCAGCATCACAGTTCTACAGCATCAAGTCTTCAGCACTCAGACTTCTGTACAGTGCAACTCTTGCATCTGTACATGACTACTGGAAAAACCATAGCTAAGACTATCTGGACCTTTGAAGGCAAAATGATGTCTCTGCTTTTTGATACGCTGTCTAAGTTTGTCAAAGATTTTCTTCCAAGGAGCCAGAGTCTTATAATTCATTGCTGTAGTCATCATCTGCAGTGATTTTGGAGCCCAAGAAAATAAAGTCTGTCACTGTTTTCATTGTTTCCCTATCTATTTGCCATGAAGTATTGGGCCTAGATGCTATGATCTTAGTTTTTTGAATGTTGAATTTTAAGCCAGCTTTTTCACTGTCCTCTTTCAACTTTAAGAGGCTCTTTAGTTCCTCTTCACTTTCTGCCATTAGGTTGGTGTCATCTGCGTATCTGAGGTTATTGATATTTCTTCTGGCAATCTTAATTCCACCTTCTGATTCATCCAGCCTAGCATTTTGCATGATGTACTTTGCATATATGACTTCCTCCTTGGCTCAGTGGTAAAGAATCTGCTGCATTGCAGGAGATGCATGAGACACTGGTTCCATCCCTGAGTTGGGAAGATCCCCTAGAGGAGAGCATGGCAACCCACTCCAGTGTTCTTGCAAGGAGAATCCCATGGACAGAGGAGTCTGGCAGGCTACAGTCCATAGGGTCGCAAAGGGTAGGTCACTACTGAAGTGACTGAGCACGCATGCATGCACTCTGCATTTAAGTTAAATAAGCAGAGACAGTGATAAAAATATTTTAAAATATTCCGGAGTCTTTTGATGGTTAAATGATATCATATCCAATATGAGTATGCATGTTTTCCTTTTTCCTTAACTCTGTATTAGATCCTTTTCTAATGTGAAATGTCCTTTCTTTGATGTTTCTCAGGTAAAAGCACTCTCTCGCCAACTCTCGGTTAACAATTGTACAGTAACATGGTTTAGGTGAAAATTCTAGATAATAATTGCTTATTTCACATGTTCTCTACACCTGCAACAGCAACCTTAAACTATAGGTGTTGTTTCTGACACTGCTATTTTGGACTGGAAATAACCTTCACAATTGGAGATACACACACACACACACACAGACACACACACACACACACACACATATATATATATAGAGAGAGAGAGAGAGAGAGTGCCTACTAGTAGCAGTGTTAGTCGCTCAGTCATGTCCAGCTCTTTGTGAACACACAGACTGTAGCCCGCCAGGCTCCTCTGTCCAGGGGCTTCTCTAGGCAAGAATACTGGAGTGGGTTGCTATGCCCTTCTCCAGGGGATCTGCCCAACCCAGGGATCAAACCCAGGTCTCCTGCATTAGCAGGCAGATTCTTTACCATCTGAGCTACAGGGAAGTCCAAGACCCTACTATGTACTCAGCAATAACTAGACACAGAGAATGTAGTGACTGAATGAGATATATAAAACCATAATTGCACAGATCCAGCATAAAACTGGAGTGATTAAGCAGGAAGTGTCTGAGAAGCAAGGTTCAGATGGGATGGTCTGCAAAACATTGTGAGAGAATTACGTATAAGCTTAGGTTAGAATACATTCTCCACAGCATGAACTCTCCATAAAAAGGTCATAGGAAATAGAATTTAATTCAGCTGGAATGGCTGGTACAAAAATCTTAAGGTTGGATTGAGCTGAAATGTTTGAGAAGTCAGCAAAAGCTTGTGGTTCAGTCCTGTCAGTAGGGAACTGTGGTACAAGGTGAGGATGGAGAGAGGAGGGCCTATTTGTAGAGTGTCTTTGTGGTGTAGTATGTACTATGAAGTATAACATACTATTGGAGATTTACAGTAAGGGCAAGATAAAATGTGTTTGGTTTCAAAATGAGACTTGTGGTTGCTTTGTGGGCAAGGGATAGTCAGGGTCTGAATAGAAGCACAGAGGCCAGTGAAATTACATGCTGATTTCTCAGTCAAATATATAATAATAATAGAGCCAGATTGGATATGTTTTGTTACTTAGGACATTTAGAAAAAATATACCTTCCTTACTTCCTGTCTTTTCCTGTCCACTGACTTTAAATCTCAAAATGGCACTGTTAAAAACCTGGAAATTATTGAAGAACATGATAGCATAAGTTCTTTGGATTTTTATGGAAACAAACAGGGCTTTTTTTTTTTTTCCCTCCGAACCCCTTGGTAGTTACATAAGGTTGAGATAGCATAATTAGTGAACTCCTCATTAAATCTCGATATGTACCCAGTGTGTCTAATCTGTGAATCTGGCATTCTGGAGCACGCATCAGGCCAGCGAGCCTGCTGGTACCCAAGACTCATAACAGTACTTACAGAAAAACTCTCCGGCAGGCCTCAACATAAACACCGCACATGGAAATTACTCAGAATCACTTCCTCCGGGCTATTTCTCAGCCCCACGACAATAGGATATCAGTGCTCATCTAGTCCTGCTGGAAGTCAAATGGCTCCTGAGTAGCTTCCAACTTCCTCATTCCTAAATTATGAATCTATCTTCTAACCACAGCTGCCTGCTTAGTGTGTTTCCTGGTAGTTAAGAAATTCACACACCCACAGAAAACTAACTACATTTTCTATTCTACTTTTTTTCTCTCTTACTTCCACTTTTATGTAAAGCTCAGTATGAAAAATACCCTATCAGTTTTTTGTATCCATTACTATAAAACCTGATAAATTGATTGACATCTAGCCCCAATTTATGCACCATTTATCTTTTTATCTGACTGTAATAGCAATATGATTTCATGGTGAGATATTATAGAACATAAAAAAAAATCATAAAATTGAAATTCTACTGGGAGAAACTTCATGTTAATATATTTACTTATAGTATTATTCTATGAACATTAAACCCTATGTGTGCCTAAATGTACATCTTTGAATGAGTCAGTATATGTTATATAGTGTTTGTATTTATTTATCCTTTTACTATAAGCTTTCTCTCAAGCCATTAAATATTAATTCCAAATATGATCTATTTGGTTGCATAATATTCTACCTCCAAATATGATGTATTTGGTTGCATAGTATTCTACCTCATAATTATTTCAAACAATATTTTTAAGTATTTTCCAATTGTTGATGAACAGATTCTTTCCAAAAGTTTATAATAAATGCTGATTATAATGGTATCAATTAACTTGTGTGAATAACTTCTGATATGTCTTTGACTGATTCCTTAGTAAGGGGTTATAGAAATAAAGGGTTCACAGAGCATTACTCCTTAATATGTCTTTTGAAATATTTTGGCACAAATAGCTTTTGAGAAGGCTATGGAAATTTACACACGAACTTAGCACACTATCTCTGATTGTTTTAATAACATCAATATCATTTTTGTAGAAAGTTACAAATACAGGAGAAAATAAAGAAAATACAAACTATACACATCTTTAAAAATTACTTTAGAGCCATGCATATGTATGGATGAGTAGATAGCTAAATGGTAGACACATGTAATCAGATAGCATAAAAAATATAAATTTTGAATCTTCCTACCAAATTGACCTCCTCATTCTTTCATTTAATATTATAAGATGCTCATTCTCTTTATTGATTTGTAAATACTCTTATACATGAAGAGCATGAAATAGTACACATATTTTTCAAGTTAAGCATTCTAAATATTTATCAATACTCTGAATATCTACCAACATTTCAATCTACTTTATAGTTTTACTTTTACATTAAACCCCTCTTTAAACATATTTTTAATGTATTATAGAGGTATAATTTTATTTTGCTTATGATTCATCTTACATTTAATCTAGTATATCTATGTACAGACTGTTTTTGCATAATTGCTAAGTTGTGTCAGACTCCTTTGCAATCCCACGGGCCTGTAACCCTCCAGGCTCCTCTGTCCATGGCATTTCCCAGGCAAGAATGCTGGAGGGGGTTGCCATTTCCTTCTCCAGGGGATCTTCCTGATCCATGGCTCAAACTGGCAACTCCTGCACTGCAGGTGGATCCTTCTACCACTGAGCCACCAGGGAAGCCCAAGATGTAAAGACAGGTGATGCCAGCTTGTGCTGTGCTCAAACAAATAGAAGTGCTTTCATGTTATTTATTGTTTCATAGAATTGTTATAATTTATCTTCATGGAACTGCTCCTGCTGATCAGAGAGATGTTATTGTGAGTTTATTGAAAGCTGTTGTAGCTGTACTTAACATGTGTGCATGTTTAGGGGAATTTCCTTCCCTACAACATTATAGCCCAGTCTGAGAATGGCTAAACCTCAAGATTTTTCCTAAAACAAGGAGTAGGAAACAGGACAAAACAAAGAAAAGTGAAAGCATCATTGGAACTCATCAGAAAGTTTAACTTCCAATCAATGTTTTTTTGTTGTTTTTTTTTTTATGGTAAGTGAAATATCTCTTTCATTCTTTATGGATCCAAAATGTATGTTTTATATATTATAGACATAATGACTCTACATCTAAATTAAAGATACTTAAAAGCAGGATCTGTGTTTTATAATTTTTTACATTCCCAAGGATTTGGAACTGTGCTCTGCACATAAAAGATTTTCAACAAAAATTTGTATTGATCACCATGATGAAGTACATGGCTATTTTTCTGTCTCACTAAGCTTATGCACAGGCAGAAGAGGAAAGAGAAAACCTGTGTTTTTGCCTATCCACACTGCTCATGCTTTATAGATTTCAGTCAAAATTTCTCACAGTCCCTGACTCTCTGTCCTGTGTGACTCAGGAGACACATTGTTATTGAGTATCTGTGTACACATTGCTACCTGACCTTTATATCTGGGCTCAGTATTTCTTAGGAATTTTTTTCAAAAACTTAGAACAGAAAACTATGCAATAACCTCGGTGTTGGAAGACAAGACTAAGGCCTACTTTATAGGTTTGACTATTTGTTTTAAAGGCAGAGAGATGCACTGTGTTATGAGTATACTTGGACTGAACCATAGATGAAAACAGAATAAAGAGGAACTTTTGTATACTGAGTTCCAGAATGGCAAACGGCAAGAGATTCAAGGAGACTGACGGAAAACGAAAGGACTTTCAACTAGTGCATGTCACAAAAGAGCAATGATTCAGATACTAGAAGGATAGATAGATTGTTTTGAGCATGTTTATAACACAGAGAAACACAATGATAAAATAAATTTTAGAAGGCAAATCAAAAAGTCTTAGAGCACAAACTTTTGATTAAAAATCATGTTTGAAGGACATAGAATAAAATATGGGGAAATTAACACAATAGTATTTAAAAATATGATGATGTAATTATAGTTTGTAATTAAGAAGTGAATATCAAGAAGAAAAAAATGAGTAGGATGAAATATATTCTTAAATAAAAGCACCTATAAGTCTCTCTCTTACTTTGCAACACAAAGAAGCATATTAATATAATGTTAAAATAGCAACCAGACTTTAGCCAGAATTCCTTTCTGGGGCTGAAAAACTTCATACAACTACTGGTAAAACTTGTAATTAATGCACATAGCAATTTCTTTACATAACAGAATTTCCACACAACTAAACAGAAACAGGGAGTGATGTTTGGTTGTGGCATTATATTTTTATAGAGTGTTAGATTAATTTTCTCTTAAATGATAGCAAAAACATATCCCAGTAAATGATTTATAACCATTTTTACTTTGGATTTGTTTCAACTAGATAAGATAACTCTTTAAAAATTTGGTTTGTAACAGAGAGTTACTATGTAAAGAAAACACAATTAATGTCATAGAAATCTACTTTATAGAACTTTTTGCCTGCACAGTATGAAGACCATGATTCCTGTGGGAAGTATGCAGAATATAAGTGGAAGTATGGTGCACATTAAAAAGCAGAGACATTACTTTGCCAACAAAGGTCTGTCTAGTCAAGGCTATGGTTTTTCCAGTGGTCATGTATGGATGCGAGAGTTGGACTGTGAAGAAAGCTGAGCGCCAAAGAATTGATGCTTTTGAACTGTGGTGTTGGAAAAGACTCTTGAGAGTACTTGGACTGCAAGGAGATCAATCCTGAGTGTTCACTGGTAGGACTGATGCTGAAGCTGAAACTCCAGTATTTGGCCACCTCATGCGAAGAGTTGACTCATTGGAAAAGACCCTGATGCTGGGCAAGATTGAGGGCAGGAGGAGAAGGGGACGACAGAGGATGAGATGGTTGGATGGCATCACTGACTCAATGGACATGGGTTTGGGTGGACTCTGGGAGTTGGTGATGGACAGAGAGGCTTTGTGTGCTGCGGTTCATGGGATCACAAAGAGTCGGACATGACTGAGCGACTGAACTGAACTGAACTGCTGGTGCACATGCAAAAGCAATACGTTTATGTAGAGCATTAATACGCTTTGCATACTAGCAGAACCTTTGAAAGTGCGAGTGAAGTTACTCAGTCCTGTCTGACTCTTTGCGACCCACGTGTGTCTTATTCTAAAAGCAGTGTGCTTCTCTGATATACAAATGCCAACTATTCCCTCTTCCTCATTAAATATACATATATATGTATGAGATATGTAAATGTATAGGCCAGTCATCAAGCATGGCTTTGTAAGTGCCATTTTTCTATTTCTATAAAAGCAGCTGTGCTGGGCACACAATTAGTTGCTTCAGATTTCTCTCCAAGTGCTGCTACCATCCACACTACCACTGCTTGAGGACTTAGCATCATTTCTCTCCTACACTGATTTTCTCCATTTCTCCTTATTTCTGAGTAAATTTAGAAGTGCATTCTGATTGTGCAATTACTCTGCTAAAAATCTCTGGGTGAAATACCACTGCCTTCAAGATAAAGTTTAAATTTCGTGCCATATCTTACTAGATGCTTCTTCATCTTGTTGCTGCAATCCGTTCAAACTCTGTGACTTCCATTCCTATCATGTATCCTGTGATACTCATATCTCACAAATTATGGGATATTTGGATCCTATATTTCCCCAGAGTACCTTGACTTTGCAAATATAGCTTGGTGTGCCCAGATGACCATTTCCCATATTATCATTCAATTTAAATCTACTGTTCTTTACAGTTAAGTTCCTATCTTCTTCTCCACCAAGCCTTTTGTGGCCACTCAGTTCTCCCATATCCCCAACAGACATACCTAAATTCACTGAGTGTCTTTCTTCTACATCTCACTAATAACATCTGCACAGTTTTAAAGTTGCTGATGCATTTATCTTCTGACTTGAAAGATAATTTGCTTATCTCCAATATTTGACAGCTTTCTAAAAACTATGCATCTCAGTTTCTGAAAATGTTATAAAGGACCAATCTCACTGTCGTGATATTGGAACAAAAAGAGGCAGGTAAGGTAGATTCTCCATAAACAAGTGATCGTCTCCTATCACCTCTTCTTTCATTTCCACCAGAATCAGAGTTCCCTGGGAGTCGGATTCATTTACCTACTTTTAAGATTTGGAAAATCCCAAGCAGAGACTTAGGATAATACTGATGAAGAAGAGAAGACAAAAGGATTAACTGAGGTGGAAAGAAAGAAAGAACCAAAGAGGGCTAGGACCACGAGGGTTACCGCTTGAACCACAGCAGAAGTTCAAGAGTAGCCCAAGCTCACAAGTGAAGAAAAGGATTCCTATACTTCAAAGGCCACACTCCTCTCTTGCCAGAGACCTGCTGCCATTGACACAGAGGGCCAGAGGCATGCTCTTCCGTTGTTTGGCCTTGCGGCAGTAGTTTCATTCTTGCTGTTAAATCGTCTTTTCTCAGATATTTGAGGTTTGGGGAGGAAGTCTCTGTCCTCTGACCCAGACAGGTTATACTTCATGAAGCCAAAATTGAGATGCAATCCATATAACTGTTTTCTACTTCATCTATTGTCTAGATTTAGGTTCTGATTCTTTTATTTTATTACAGTTTTTTCCACTTATCTTGCCCAGTGTAACACTGCTGTACAATGTTAGTTAGGAGTGCAATGAATTTATACTGTTTCTTCCTTCCAATTACCCAACAAACTTTTGCTTTATTACTTTTGTAATTATTTTCTAGAGAAAGATAAGAGGTGAAATCCTGTTTTCACTATTTGGTATATGCATGGATTAGTGAAAGTGAAAATTGCTCAGTCATGTCCGACTCTTTGCCACCTCATGGACTCTACAGTCCATGGAATTCTCCAGGCCAGAATACTGGAGTGGGTAGCCTTTCCCTTCTCCCAACTCAGGGATTGACCACAGGTCTTCCACATTACAGGCAGATTCTTTACCAGCTGAGCCACAAGGGAAGCTCCCATGGATTAAAACAAGGTTTAAATTAAATATATGCTCACTTTTTTCCATATTACAGTATTTTATCTTTTAAAAAAATAGCCTCTAAAAAGAAAACTGACATAAATAACATCAATTACAGTAACAATAATGCTTTCAGCAAATTTCCTTTCATATCCCAGAGTTCTATTTTTGTTTATTTATTTATTTTTTGGTTTTGTTTTTGGTATGTGCTTTATATTTAGGTTCTTGGTATGTATTTTGAAAGTGTGTACATGAACTAGGGCATTCTTTAAGTATCACAGAGAAGCTAAAGCCATACTCTAAAACTTTAGCATATGCCATATATTCATCCAACTGGTTGAATTCATAACTCGGGTCACTTTTCCCCAAAGTTCTTAAAATATCTCATCATGATTATTACTCCTTATAGCATTTATTCTCATATCACATTCTAACTGGGGAAGGACTCACACACACAGCCTACTCAGTAACCCAAGTTACTAGAAGCTAGGGTTTGTTACACTGCAAAAACAGACAACTCCTATAGAAGACCTGGTTAATTTTAATTCAATGTCTTATATATTCATCATAACAGCTGCCCTCTCCCCAAATCAGTCTATTGTGATAGTTAAACTCTAGGGCTTAGAGGGTTGTGAGGGTTGCTTAGTAACTAAACTTATTCTCTTCCTCAGTGTTTTGTTTTGTTTTGTTTTTGTAAACTGGAGAAAAACCTAGTTACTGAGGATTACAGGCAATAATATACGTAAAATGGTTTTCAGAGACTTTAGTATATGAATGCCATTCTCAGTTCTTAGATGCCATTTTTAACCAGTTCAATTCTGATTTGTATGTATTATAATAAAATTATCAATTTCACATGCATGTTACATCATAAGAACAAAAATCATAAGTTATTTGTAAAAAATAATCATGAACCGCTTCATCTGAATGAAGACGAGGAGCCCCACTTGACTCGTGTGGTAGAGCGGGCTGCTGTCACCTACTTTATTAGTCTGCTAATAAAGCAGATTAATAGCCACCCACTTTATCAGACTGTTGTAACAAAATACTATAGACTATGTTACTCAAAAGACAGAAAGTTGTTTTCTCACATCTCTGGAGTCTACCAGAAGTCCAAGATCATGGGGCCAACAAGGCTGGTTACTGGTGAGGTCTCTCTCTTGTGCTTCTAAGGGAGCCTTCTCATAGCACCTTCATATGTAATTTTCTCTGTATATGCAGAGAGAGAGAACTGATAGCATCATTTTTTTTTTATAAGGACACCAGTCCCAGTGGATTAGGTTCCCATCCTTATGGCCTTATTTCACCTTAACTAATCCCCTAAAGGTACCATTTCCCAGCACAGTCATATTGGGGGCTAGGGCTTCAAGTGTGAATTTTGAAAAGACACTAGTCCATAACACTTAAACGAATAATTCCTTGTTTATAATATTCAAATATTATATTCTTCTGAACTCTCATAGCATTGTTATAACTACATGTATATTCAACCACAGTTATACTGCTTTGCTTTATTGTTTGTATAGATATCCAGGTATATTTTAGGACTCATGAACAAAGTATTAGTCATTTTTGAATCTCTGGATTGTCCAGAGATTCAACAAGAGTCAAATACTAATGAAGCGAAGGTGAAAGCTACTCACACAGTCGTGTCCGACTCTTTGCAATCCCATAGACTGTAACCAGCCCAACTCCTGTGTTCATGGAATTCTCCAGGCAGGGGAGTACTGGAGTGGGTTTCCATTTCCTTCTCCAGGGGGTCTTCCTGACCCAGGGATCAAACCCGGGTCTCTGCACTGCAGGCAGATTCTTTACCAACTGAGCCACCAGGGAAGCCCCATTGAATTGTACAGTCTTTTCCTAACAAACTCTATTTTAAGCAGTTGTATTTTTAATAATGAAATGGAAGTGTCACTGAGGGAAAAAAATCCTATAGACTCAGAATACACTGTTATCTGAAAATGTTAAACACAAGAATCTTTGTAAAATCCATTGATTTATCTATTGTGCCTTGTCTTCATGTCTATTCATTTAGACTTTTAATTGACTTTATTGGTTCTCCCACATAATAAAATTGGTCTTTTGATTGTATTATTTCCAAGAAAATGTATATATTTTTAATTACAAAAAGACTATGTAGAAAAATTGGACATGAGAAACATATATACCCACATAAATATCCAGAAAACTTAAGACTATATATCTATGAATGAGTTTCCAAATTAAACGACACAGCACCAACATCATGGCAATACCACTGGCTATATTTAAGATGGTGGATATATTTGTGAACTTCTGTTATAGGCTACAGAATTGGTAATGAGTTATAATAGCAACTAGTTACTTATTATAACTTCCCTGCTTCTTAAGCTCTTTAAATTTGGCAAAAAGCCAATATTTGAAAACAGTTATGTGCAAAAGATGGAAGAAGTGTCCATTTCCAAAGATAAAATTTTAGAAAATGGTGCTAAGCAAAAGTATTAGCTTTAGGAAATCTAGAAGAGAAAATAATGATTACTTAACTTCTCTGGTGGCTCAGCTGGTAAAGAATCCGCCTGCAATGCGGGAGACCTGGGTTCGATCCCTGGGTTGGGAAGGTCCCATGGAGAAGGGAATGGTGACCCACTCCAGTATTCTGCTAGGGTATAGCATGTCCTTCAAACTAAAATGGGTGTGTTAAAAGAAACTGAACGTGTATGAATATGCTTGAGTTGGAACAGGTATAATGAGAAAATGCCTAGAAATTGTAATGATATTCTGTGTTGTTTCAGGAAACATTTATTCAAGTAACAAAAAGACTTCATATCAAGTCAAGGAAATACTACATTATGTATGATGATTAATGGAAAGAGGCTTCTTAAAATATGCCACAGAAACCAGTCACTGGGCTCATTGTTGGAGAACTTTTTTTTTTTAAATAGATGACATGGATGAAGACTCAGAATACAACCTTTAAAAGATTATACTATGTCAAAGGAATAACTACCTCTGCATTGCATAAGACAATTTTAAAATTAGTGCAATAATATGCCCTGACATTGCAAACTGTGAAATGTTGCATTCATGTTTTAAAAAAAGTCAACTGCAAATAATATGGGGCTGGGGCGGGGGCGATTCTGGAATTAAAGGGCAGTCTGCTTGAATACTAAATTCACACTGAATAAAATGAAATAAACCCAAAGTCTAACTTGAGGCCTAAGAAAACAAGATGATTTAAATAATAATACATACAAAGCGTGGTCTTCAATGGAATAACAGAATTTGAAAGGCTGACAGACAGTATCTAAGCCTGAAGTCTGTCTACTTTGGAAAAATCCAATAATGTTTTCAAACCAAAGTTCTAAAAGTCCATTGAAAAATCAGCGTGTATCCAAAACATGGCGAGCAGTGTACACAACAGCTTTGGAGGACATGTCTAAAGAGCAAAGATAGGATTAAGAGTAACAGAAGTTGAGACAAAGGGAGAGGAATATGTTAACAGCTACCACAGTCTTAGAGCTCTAAGACGAAACAGATAGTCAATGGATATATATTAAGAAGATGCAGATGCCTCACCATACAGGAGAATATTGTTAGAAAACTGGTTTATTCAACAATAAAATTATCTGAATCACAGAGCACGGGGTTTCTTACCACTTGTAGTACTTTGAAGCATATGATGAATGACCACTTGTCAGAGATACTGACACTGATAATTTCTACTTCAGGTGGGTGGTTAAGCAAGGTTATGTCTTAGGTCAGCTCCAACTCAAAATTTCTATGATTATTTCAGGTGAAAGCAAAAAATCTTTTAGATGTGATGAACTCACACTGACATATATAAGTATCACAGATAATAAATGCCTGCTAGCCAGCTGGGTCCAAGAATAAACTCGTCTTTTTATTATGTGCAATTACTATTTAAAAACTTATTTGATCATTTGATAGTGGCTCATACCCAAAGAACAGTCATTCTTAAATTAATGTGATATTGCTAGAAGGGCTTATTTTGAGGGGGAGAAATAAATATATATGTATGTGTATATGTACATACATTCTACTGGGAAGAACGTCATAAACTGCAGTATTTTTTGTCACCAAAACCGGTGGTGCCAATAATAAGAACTTGCCCTTCTCATGCTAATCTAATAGCAAATATCCTCGTTTCATTTCAAATTCACATATGAACAAAATAATAGGGATTCTCACGTACAAGCAGGTCAGAAATATGTCAAGCAATTCCATAAATCTAAGTCAGAATTTCTACATGACAAATAACCATTATCAATCTCATGCTAAGTGGTGTTTAAATTTTCAGAAATCAAAACAATTGAAAAACAAAATCAATCATCATAAAAATCAGAGCTATAGTTCATCAGTCATGAGATGTCAGAAGGTGCCATATTTCCATAGCTCCATTCAATCTGAAATAATCAGAGACAGTGAAAATAAGTTATAAAATACATAAGTGTCACTTTCACTTCCCTAGTGTTTTGAATATGGAAAAGTTCAGATACACAATGACTCCATTCTGATATTTTATCCAAAAGAGTCAGTCAACCTCTGCCTCACTAGTTTGACTGTAAAAGCATAGGGAAAAAAAAAATCACTAAGGCAGGCTACACAACCTGATCTATTTCATAAGGATCCAATTAATCCAGTGACCATTTCATACTCTGGCTTATAGTAGCAAAATTAATACTCCTTGTTTGAAAGTGGTTCATACACTGGATGTGAATGAACCTAATCTCTTTCTTCTTTTTTTTATATTTTGTATGTAGACATTGGGAACAAATCTAATTAAAGTTATATTTCAGTAATTATTTACTCCCACATTGGAATTTCAGTCTATATACTCTGTCTCCTACATCTATTTCTTGCCAATTCATGAATGAACAATTTTTACAGATGCAGTATCTCTGTGTGAAGTTATTCTCTCTGTGGTTTACATTTCAGCTGTAAGCAATTGAGTACCAGAGACAGCTCAATTCTGATGCCAACTTTGGCAGGAGTGAGCTTAAGCTGTTTTCCAACGTACTTGACTCTGATAGATTCTTTTTCTCTGTTGTCATTTGTATCCTGAGAGAACACGGTCATAGGCATCAGCAAAAGGGGAATTCAACACTGTCCTTTACTTGAGTCTTCATTTACATTATCAATACCAGGAGCTAATTGCATCTCAAATCATATTCCATAGCTTAGTCTTTTTCCTTAGATGTCTCAGTAAAACACTTCTAAGTTATTGCTAGTTCACAGTGACCTTCGGCTCTTAGAGCTTGATCTGCAGGGAATGTGTATAGAGCTGCTTTGGATTGGCAAAAAATGTACTATTTGAAGCACTGCCCAATAACCAGAGACAGAGGCACTAAAGCAGATGATGTGTAAGCAGGTGCTTTTCAGGCCTCAGTGACAGCATTAGGAACTCTGGTTGGAACCGACCTCAGTTCTGCCAGATCCCCACGGTGCACAGTGAAGCATATTCTTCTGCTTTCCAACAGAAATGTGCTGGTGGAAGCACGCTTTATATTTTATAAACTGGAATAAGTTTGAGATTCCTTACCCAGCTTTATAAAATCTGCTGAACACTTGTTTTCGTGCTTAGTCCCTGCCCATGAAATCTGAGGAGCTGATTGTAACAGCATCCCTGTTTTGTTGCTTGGAAAATACAGCTCATTAGAACTGTTTTAGTTTTT
This sequence comes from Bison bison bison, assembly GCF_000754665.1. Classification (NCBI taxonomy): domain Eukaryota; kingdom Metazoa; phylum Chordata; class Mammalia; order Artiodactyla; family Bovidae; genus Bison; species Bison bison. The sequence continues at coordinate 20,093,309 of NW_011495082.1, forward strand.
TTTGTTTTTTACTGCTGATATAATAAAGTATTACCAATTTAGTAATTTAGTAACTTAAAGCAACACAAATGTATTATCTTATATTTCTGTAGGTTAGAAGTTCAGCACAGTTCTCACCAAGCTAAAACTAAGGTGTGGGCAGGGCTGGGTTCCCTTCTGGAGGGCCTAAAGGAGAATTTCTTTTCTTGACATTTCCAGCTGACAGATGCTGCCCACATTCCTTGGCTCCTGGCCCTCTTTCTCAGTCTACAAATGTCCAGTTCTTCTCACACCACATGGATGGCATTCCTTCTGTCCTCAAATCTCTTCCTCTGATTCTCTTTTTCTACCTCTTTTGGGCAGTTTTAAGTAATATGGCAATTACATTCTGCCTACCCAAATAGTGCAGGATAATTAACCTCTCTGGCAATTTTGCAACTTTAATGGCATCCAGAAGGTCACCTTCTGTTTGCATGTTTTGCAACATATTCACAAGCTCATCTTTGGAAGATCTTTATTCTGCCTCCCTCAGCCATAGTTATCGATACATTTCCCGCCATCCAAAAGAGCTGCTTCGAAATTATTTTAATTTGCATTTTTTACAAAATGATTCTATGATAAAATTGTATCATTTATTTCTTTCATATTTCTAGGTGACAGGACTAACAAAAAGTAGTCCACAGTTTTCTTTTGGCTAGTATGGCTCATGGGAAGGAAGAGAAGGAAAAAACAGAGAGAAGAGTTTACAAAAATTATGGTACAATTCCTTCCTTTAACCAATATCTGGAAATTTTGAATTCTCAGGCAACATAATGGAACTTTTAAATTCATACATCTTAATTGCCAAAAATTATCATGGAATTTCCAGGGACAGCAAAATTTCTTAGAAAACTAAAACTGCTGATCTTTAAAATAGTGTAGAATTAAAATGTGCTACATACAGGTAAAGAATTTAGAAACTATACCCAATTCCAGGAAACTTTCTTATTATTCATTCATTTTTATTTTTTTACTTACAAAGACTTATTCCTATGTAGCAATAAATATATACTATGCAGAGTTCCAAAGAATAGCAAGAAGAGATAAGAAAGCCTTCTTCAGCGATCAATGCAAAGAAATAGAGGAAAACAACAGAATGGGAAAGACTAGAGATCTCTTCAAGAAAATTAGAGATACCAAGGGAACATTTCATGCAAAGATGGGCTCAATAAAGGACAGAAATGGTATGGACCTAAAAGAAGCAGAAGATATTAAGAAGAGATGGCAAGAATACACAGAACTGTACAAAAAAGATCTTCATGACCAAGATAATCACGATGGTGTGATCACTGACCTAGAGCCAGACATCCGGGAATGTGAAGTCAAGTGGGCCTTAGAAAGCATCACTACGAACAAAGCTAGTGGAGATGATGGAATTCCAGTTGAGCTATTCCAAATCCTGAAAGATGATGCTGTGAAAGTGCTGCACTCAATATGCCAGCACATTTGGAAAACTCAGCAGTGGCCACAGGACTGGAAAAGGTCAGTTTTCATTCCAATCCCAAAGAAAGGCAATGCCAAAGAATGCTCAAACTACCGCACAATTGCACTCATCTCGCATGCTAGTAAAGTAATGCTCAAAATTCTCCAAGCCAGGCTTCAGTAATACAAGAACCATGAACTTCCAGATGTTCAAGCTGGTTTTACAAAAGGCAGAGGAACCAGAGATCAAATTGCCAATATCCACTGGATCATGGAAAAAGCAAAAGAGTTCCAGAAAAACATCTATTTCTGCTTTATTGACTATGCCAAAGCCTTTGACTGTGTGGATCACAATAAACTGTGGAAAATTCTGAAAGAGATGGGAATACCAGACCACCTGACCTGCATCTTGAGAAATCTATATGCAGGTCAAATAGCAACAGCTAGAACTGGACATGGAACAACAGACTGGTTCCAAATTGGGAAAGGAGTATGTCAAGGCTGTATATTGTCACCCTGCTTATTTAACTTATATGCAGAGTACATCATGAGAAACGCTGGACTGGAAGAAACACAAGCTGGAATCAAGATTGCCGGGAGAAATATCAATAACCTCAGATATGCAGATGACACTACCCTTATGGCAGAGTGTGAAGAGGAATGAAAAAGCCTCTTGATGAAAGTGAAAGTGGAGAGTGAAAAAGTTGGCTCAAAGCTCAACATTCAAAAAACGAAGATCATGGCATCCGGTCCCATCACTTCATGGGAAATAGATGGGGAAACAGTGGAAACAGTGTCAGACTTTATTTTTTTGGGGCTCCAAAAAAACTGCAGATGGTGACTGCAGCCATGAAATTAAAAGACGCTTACTCCTTGGAAGGAAAGTTATGACCAACCTAGATATGTTATTCAAAAGCAGAGACACTACTTTGCCAACAAAGGTTCATCTAGTCAGGGCTATGGTTTTTCCAGTGGTCATGTATGGATGTGAGAGCTGGACTGCGAAGAAGGCTGAGCGCCGAAGAATTGATGCTTTTGAACTGTGGTGTTGGAGAAGACTCTTGAGAATCAGTCCCTTGGACTGCAAGGAGTTCCAACCAGTCCGTTCTGAAGGAGATAAGCCCTGGGATTTCTTTGGAAGGAATGATGCTAAAGCTGAAACTCCAGTACTTTGGCCATGTCATGAGAAGAGTTGACTCACTGGAAAAGACTCTGATGCTGGGAGGGATTGGGGGCAGGAGGAGAAGGGGACGACAGAGGATGAGATGGCTGGATGGCAGCACTGACTCGATGGATGTGAGTCTGGGTAAACTCTGGGAGTTGGTGATGGACAGGGAGGCCTGGCAGGCTGCAATTCATGGGGTTGCAAAGAGACGGACACGACTGAGCGACTTAACTGAACTGAAAGGTAACTTTTTTGTTTCATGCTCATCATTAGTGGTTAAGAATCAACTAAAAACATTAAGAATCAAATTGCACTTTTCCAAAAGAAGGAAATCTGAGTTTTCTTCTGAAAATAAAATATGTAAATGTTAATAGAGGAAAAATGGCCTTTTTATGAGACTCATTGCCCTGAAGATGCGATGGAAAATCTCTTTAATTTTAGCACCACTACTTGAAGGCAGCATGTTATATTTGCTTTGAACACTTGAGGCTAACAATGTGTTTTCTTTTCTCACAATCAATTAGATGAACACAACTTTTGTAATGAAACATTAAAAAAGTTTGTACACAGGTTTTAGAAACTTCTAGCACCAATGACCATGCTTGTGCATAAGGTTCATTTTCTTTCTCAACTTATGATCAATCATAATGCTAAAATGTGATTCCTAAATCCTATCATATAAATAAAACTTTGAATAATAAAACTGGTACAGATAATTCCTATGTCTTGTTGATAGTATTACTAATAGAAACAATGTCCTTTTAGGTATCAGTTCATATCTTGCCATTTGGAAAAAAAAAATAGGAATATATTCCACTATAGCTGACTCTATCCAGAAAATTTTATTTATGGACATCTTTAATAGAAATAAAAGATTCACAAAATACACCCCTATAAATAGCAGTTCATGAATACACAGCTTACTGGCTTTCCACAGATGGAACAGTTTCGTAACTAGCACACAGGTCAAGAAACAAAGCCTTACCACACCTTACGGTCTACACGCAAACCCTTTTTCATGACTGTTTTCACTCACAAAGTAACCACTGGCTTCTAACACCATGGATTTTTACTCTGAGCTGTATGTAAATGAATTTGTGTAGCATGCATTCTTTCTGCCTTCTTTCACTCATCACTGTATTTGTGAGACACTTAGTTTTAAACTGTTCACTCTCATGCTTGTATATAAAGTTTTGTATGATTACACCACGATGTATTTATTTATCTAATGTAGATGAATATTTGGCTTACTTCCAACTCAGGCTATTGGAATAGTTCTGCTATCCTTCTAAGTGTGTTTTTGGTGAAACACACAGACACATACACGGAGAGAAATATTTTCTTTTGAGTATGTATCTAGGAATAGAATTATATTTCCTTGGTGACTATTGAAGTTGAATAGATCTTCAGATGTTTATTTGCCATTTGGTATCCATATGTTTAAAATGACTATAATTATTTTATTATTTTTATTATTCCTTTAATGGATTCTCAAGAGATTACTGTGTAATGACATTATATTCTAAGATGTATTAAAAATGGGTTATTAATATAAAGTTACTTTTTATACTCAATAATTTTAGAACCTTAGAACACTTCAAGCCCTTCTATCCTTTGCACTATTTTTTCACTTATTTTAATTTTGTGTGTGTGCTAAGTCAATTTAGTCATGTCGACTCTTTGCAACCCCATGGACTGTAGCCCGCCAGGCTCCTCTGTCCATGGGATTCTACAGGCAAGAACACTGGAGTGGGTTGTGACTCCCTCCTCCAGGAGATCTTCCCAACCCAGGGATCCAACCCGTATCTCTTAGGATAGAACCTCCTGCATTGGCAGGCAGGTTCTTTACCACTAGCGCCATCAGGGAAGCCCTACTTTAAGTTTACTTAATTTCGAAAGTAAGTTCTGAGATCATGGAGATGGATATCTTTTCTCGAGTTGCCATAGAATCCTCTGCACCATTTAACTATAGCTTTGCCGTCCTTGGTGGCTTAGATGGGAAAGCATCTGCCTGCAATGTGGGAGACAAGGGTTCCATCCCTGGGTCAGGAAGATCTGCTGGAGGAGGAAATAGCAACCCACTCATACTATTGTCTGGAAAATTCCATGGATGGAGGAGCCTGGAGAACTACAGTCCATGGGGTTGCAAAGAGGTGGACATGACTGAGCGACTTCACTTTCACTTTTCACTTTCATGCATTGGAGAAGGAAATGGCAACCCACTCCAGTGTTCTTGCCTGCAGAATCCCAGGGGTGGTGGAGCCTGGTGGGCTGCCGTCTATGGGGTCACATAGAGTCGGACATGACTGAAGCGACTGAGCAGCAGCAGCAGCAGCATACTATTGCCTGGAAAATTCCAAGGATGGAGGAGAATGGTGGACTACAGTCCATGGGGCTGCAAAGAGGCATAAATGACTGAGCAACTTCACTTTGCCATTCTTATTGCTATTCACCAAATCACTGCAGATGGGAACTGCAGCCATGAAATTAGAAGACACTTGCTCATTGGAAGAAAAGCTACTAAAAACCTAGACAGCATATTAAAAAGCAGAGACATTACTTTGCCAACGAAGGTCTGTTTAGCCAAAGCTATGTTTTTTCCAGTGGTCATGTATGGATGTGAGAGTTGGACTGTGAAGAAAGCTGAGCACCAAAGAATTGATGCTTTTGAACTGTGGTGTTGGAGAAGACTCTTGAGAGTCCCTTGGACTGCAAGGAGATCCAACCAGTCCATCCTAAAGGAGATCAGTCTTGAATATTCACTGGAAGGACTGATGCTGAAGCTGAAACTCCAATATTTTGGCCACCTCATGCAAAGAACTGACTCATTAGGAAAGATCCTGATGCTGGGAAAGATTGAAGGCGGGAGGAGAAGGGGATGACAGAGGATGAGATGGGATTGAAGGGAAACATTGACTCAGTGGGCATGAGTTTGAGAAAGCTCTGGGGGTTAGTGTTGTACAGGGAAGTCTGGTGTGCTGCAGTCCATGGGACCCTAAACAGTCGAAACAACTGAGAGACTGAACTGAACTGAACTGAACTGATTGATATTGCCAGGTAATACTCTTGTCTTTCTTTTTCAATTGAAGGGAAACAGGGCTGCATAATGATGCATGTCATTTTTGGTTCTGGGTCTGTCACTAACTGATTTGTTGACCTTGGAAATGTTATCAGTTTTATTGTCTATAAAATAGAACACTATTATCTTTTACCTCACAGATTTTTTATGACTACTAAGTGAATTAGTGAAAGAAAAACCCTCAGAACTATGTCTTAAATAAGTTCAATAAACATTAGTTGTTTTATTTTCTATTTTGTGGTAGAGAGCTATCCATGTTAGAATGCATCACCCTCATGTCAGCATCATCACAAGTTACTGAAACCTTATTCTTTTTCTACCATGTGTGTGGAGTTTTTCTTTTTGGCTTTTTATTCTTATTTTAATCTTACCCATCAAGAACTTTGTTACCTGTTTATACCCTATTATATTCCACTCCCAATTCCTGAATCTTAAACAGTATTTTTACTTTTCTCTCTGTTAACATTTCCAAGTAAACAGAAAATATTAACTCACTTCCTTTGACTCTTTATGTTTCTTTAAATACATTCTTTAGAATTCTCTTATGCCTTTGAGTTCGAGGCATTTCAAAGACTTTTTCTCTTTGCTTTCTGTTGTCAAAGTGCTGATTTGCTTTCTTTCACCAATACGCTTCTCTAGTTAGGTGCTGATAAAATTATTTGAAAACACTGAACAAGTAGTTTATCAGATATAAATGAGAAATTTACTTTAAAACATTATGGACCCTTATAAGATTTGGGACAATTGGGATTGGGATCATAAACAACACTGATTAGCTAGATTACTAAGAGTCATGCCTATGACAGGAAGTGAGGAAAAGACGTTAGAATACGCAATATGAAACATGCTTGAAATTTGGAATAAGAAAGATGCATCTGACTTAGAAAGTTGGACATGTAAATGATTTTCTCTAACAAATATTATGAATGCCAAATGTAGATTACTTGGTACTACTGAAGGTTGAAGAAGATTTGGGTGTCCTGCAGCTGTTTTGTAAAAAACAGTCTTATTGTTTAGTGGGTAGATAGAGCTAACAACATCATCAAATAAATGTGAAAATATTAATTAAATGACAATTTTAGTATTTGTGATTGCACTATAAGGGTGTCGGAATAAACAATGACCAAGCACAGACTTTTAAAAGAATCTTACATGAGATCTTTATCAATTTTATTTTTATTTCTTCATTACTTATGTGCAGAGATATAGCTTTTTTGTCAATGACACTTTTACGGATAATTCTCTTATTTGCTTGAAATCCTACAAAGTAAGCTTATTTCCCCAGAGAAGACTAATAACAAACCTCATTATTCTTAAAATAAAACAATTGATTAAACATAATATAGTTCCTGATTTAAAAAATCCTTTTTTGTAGAAGCATTTAGCTGAAAATAGAAAATTACATTTTCTGTCATGTTTCAGTGATCATAGGGACATGTATCTAGACCGAGTTACCTTCTCATTTCAATAGAAAATGATTAATAACTCTTTCCCTTAAGAAATCATGTAATTATTAAATATGTTGGTATAAAGATTTAAGATAGTACTGTCAGGAAATTTTAACTTATCTTTCCGTACAAAATGTAGTTATACATTATTAAAGCTAATTTTCCAATTCATATATCAAAAACAATTACATATCACCCCCTTCAAAGACGTCAACAATAGATGCATGTTTACCTCATCAGGTTGAGTATCCTTAAAATATTGGAACATTTTTTTCTTAATTTTATAAGCAGCTTTATAAGTTTTATGAGACTAGAAAGAAAAATCAGTTCCATTATTTTAAAAGCACACATTCTTTTGACCAAAAACTCATTATGACCAAAACAAAATACGCCTACTCTATTCCAAATTATCTCTGCATCATGCTCATAACCTCAGCACAAAGTTCAATAGATGTTTATTGGATATGTTGGCTTAAATCACTGAGAGCTGTAATGATGAAATCTCATCAGTTTTTGTAAATATTCTCAGAGGCCAGCTAAAACTCAGGCTATCCTGAGGGTTGCACTAGTTTCCAGATGGGCTTACAACGGGAATCTTTCCTTTCTGCCTCACAAACATATAAATAGGTTTTCAAAGCCAGAGTTCATTGATAATGTTGCACATCTATAACATATGTACAGAGGGAAATTTCTTGGCAATGAGAACAAATATGTAAATACTTTACAAAATATTAGACAAATTCTAAACAATTGCTGGTGGCTCAAACGGTAAAGGGTCTGCCTACAATACGGGAGAGCTGGCTTCGATCCCTGGATCGGGAAGATCCCTTGGAGAAGGAAATGGCAACCCACTCCAGCATTCTTGCCTCGAAAATCCGGCGGATGGTGGAGCCTGGTGGGCTATAGTCCATGGGGTCGCAGAGACTCAGACACGACTGAGAGACCTCACTTTCACTTCCCAAATATTTGCTAGTGCCATTTGCATTAGGAATGTTAAAATAATAAACTTGACGAAAACTGATTGCTAAAAAAGAACTCTATAACAGCAAAGGTAATTTTAAATCAATATGTTTTATGGTATTTTTATTTAATTTTTTGTATTTTTAATCATGTTATTTTAATGTGTGTGTGTATGTATATAAAGCTCTTTGACATTTTAAAGTTCCTATTTTTCTTGAATGACCAGCCTTGTAAATCTTTTATTTTATTATTATATTTTGAATTCTTAATTCTTAATGACATGAAATGCCAGTTTCAAGCTTACTTTGTAGACAATTAGACACACCCAAAAGTCACCACCATAGAATTATTGTTTAGTGAAAGCCCTTAAGCATGGAAATTGCTAAAACAAACTTTTCTAACCACAGTGCGAATGGTTTATTCACAGTGGTAATGGAACTATTTGGGGCACTTAAAAGAAAAGTTGTATACTTGCATTACTGCTGCTGTAATACGTCATTATTTTATTAAATATCTGCATTACTTTTTTGCTTATTTCTTTCCCCCTAATTCTACCCTATCCCTATCCAATCAGGTCACACTACCCTAATCTAGCAAAATAGTTTACAAGTTTCATTTTACATTTTATCTGATACACACAATATTCAGTATTAATATTCCGGTATTATTTGGGGGGAGGGGCTGAGGGTTGCCCAGGTGGTGCTAGTGATAAAGAACCCACCTTTCAATACTAAAGATATAAGAGGCATAGGTTCATTTCCTGCCTTGGGAAGATCCCCTGGAGGAGGGCATGGCAACCCACTCCAGTATTCTTACCTAGAGAATCCCATGGACAGAGGAGCCTGGAGGTCTATAGTCCACTGGGTCGCAAAAAGTCAGACACAAATGAAGTGATTTAGCACCCATACATACATATATTTGCATATATATTCATATATAATTCATATATGTTAAACTTTGGAGATGTTGAGTCATTTTGCGTTGTCTTTGATGGCTTCATTATTCAAAAATATACAACATATGACTTAGAATGACTAAATATCAATACATGAATGAACAAATAAAATATCAATTCCAATGTAAGTATGTATCTACATGTATCTGTACGTGTGTGTGTAAAATCCCATGGATGGAGGAGCCTAGAAGGCTGCAGTCCATGGGGTCGCTGAGGGTTGGACACAAATGAGCGACTTCAGTTTCACTTTTCACTTTCATGCGTTGGAGAAGGAAATGGCAACCCACTCTAGTGTTCTTGCCTGGAGAATCCCAGGGACGGCGGAGTCTGTTGGGCTGCCGTCTATGGGGTCGCACAGAGTCGGACACGACTGAAGCAACTTAGCAGCAGCAGCAGTATAATAGACAAACAATATTATCAAAGTCCAGTATCTTGTTAGAGAGGACTCAGGTCTCTACTTCTCTCAATTCATTTTCCAGGGCTGTAGTATCTCTAACTTGACCATTTTGTTTCTCATGAATTTTTTCTTTTCTTCCATGGGTAGAAAAAATTTGCTCACAGAAGAAGGGATAAAAATGTGTCAGGTCAATGTCTTTACTCTGTGCTTATATTCCACTACTAAATCACTACAGATCCTGTCAAAATAAGAAACTAGTTCATTGATTTACAATATGAATGGCCTCTGTCTGTTGGTATAAACACACGAAGCAGAGAATCTTTCAGGACTTTGTAATAAAAAGTCTTGGGTGGGAGATGAATGACCTACAAACCATGAGAACATCTACTCCTTTTTACCTCGACCATGTCAGTTCTGTGAGTAGATAGATGATTTCTCTTCAAGGTATATAAAGCTGCCCATCTTCAGCTGTATCAAATCCCTGACAGCATCACATCCCAAAATGAATGAAGCTTTGTGAATATCCCTATAAAGAGAAGGGTTTTTTTTGTTGTTGTTGTTTTGTTTGTTTGTTTTAATAAATGCTCAAAGTTAAACTACGGCATATGTGTGTGTTTGTGTATATGTGTTTATGCACACACATCTAGTTAAATTATTTTCCCTCACTAATAACTTTCTTTAAAAAATCCTGTACCTTTTCACTTCTAATTTATAATAAAGATCATACAAATAATTCTGATTTTTCCTTTTTAAGTATTATCAGAGTTATTCCAACAGTAATCTTTGATTTCCAAAGTTTATACTACTTTTCAATATTACAATCGAATTCAGCATGTTTCCCTCCAACTCACAAAACATTTTTTTTTTAATATTTTGATCTACATTTATCTGACAAGGTGATGTATCTTTTTGAAGTTTTGTGTTCTATCACATCATGATGGCCTGTCACTCATGTGACAAGGGATTTAAGATGAATGGAGTTAAGGAGAAAGGTCAAATAAAATGCACTGCCAGAGTCTGACATGACACAATCCATCAAATGAAAGAGCAGAACCTCTTTAGTCTGTAAGCATTCAATTACAAATTGTCAAATGTTCACAATAATGTAAACTTTTGGTATAAAGTTAAAGTGAACACTGACTTCAAAGATGGAAAATAGCAATAATTTAGTGAAAATAAAATGGAACAATAAAGTTTCATCTCCAACCATTCTTCTTTATTAAGATGGACATATGCTAAATTACATCTTCAGAATTTGGCTTTATTTACGTGTTTGATTGTATTTAAATTTATAAATGAATACTTCTATGTTGAGAAATTGCTTTAGATGTACTTGTAAGAAAACACCAAATCTAATATGACTGAAATGACTTAGTACACACACACACACACACACACACGCAGTGAACTCACATGCCCAATTGTTAACATGTGGAGTTTTGTGTTTCACTATCCTAGAACTCAAGAGTTGGTAAAAATAAATAAATTAAGGAAACATAAATTTGGATGTTCTGAGAGGCAAAGCAGATGTATTCTCATGGAGAAAAATGGTACAGATGACTGGAGGGACAAATGTGATAGCAGTTAAGTTGCTAGTTTGACATACTTATTATAAAAGTTAAGATTGCAAAATTGCATGTTAAAATTGCTTTTAATTTTTTTCACCTTCTAAATGCATAATTAGAATTGATATTCTTTCAAACCTCAAATGAAATAACCATCATCATCAGAACTCTGAGAACTGAACAATCACCATGCAATAGTAAAAGAAGTCACATCATACATGCCTTTTGGAACACCAATAAGAACTAATGAGCAGAAGATCAATTAGCAGAAAACAAAAAAGCATCTGGAAAGGAGTCCACTGGGCATGGAGAGCTTCCTATTTTTATTTGGGGGGAGAGTTGTCTCCATTACTCCAAGGAAATTCATTCAAATTTCCCAATTTGTTATTTACAAGTTTAAAAAATTACACTTGAATTTTTCCCATGCCTAAATTAATAGTTTCTTCTTCTCTATGGTTCAGATAACACATAAACATCCAGTACATTCAAACTGATTTTAATAGTATGTCCAATAAAAAATGCTTATATTTTAAACATAAACTAGTTAACAAATTCCATAAATAAATATGACTAGTTTCTTAACAATGATTACTCATATCCTAAAATAATTAATTATAAACATGGTTTAATACATATTTTAATCACTTCTCCTAGGCTATATAGGTAGTTGCCACTTGTATAAGGTATTTCCATATATACGAAAGATGAGGAAAAATTGTGTATGGACATATTTTGTATATCCCTCGCAGAGTCTTCCCAAATACTGTTTTGTATACTCAGATACTTACCCCAACAATTTGGGATTTAGTTGCATGTCGTGCTTCATATATTTTCTCAGTTCAACTCATTTTTATAGCTTTCTATTCAGCATCTCAGAGTGAAATTGTACTTCATGAGGAATGCAAACTCAATATCACTCTGACTTTTGTGACATGATCCTTTTTGGAGAGGAAAACAATTACTTAAGAAAGGAGGTAGGGATTTGCTACTAATGGGGCATTGGAAGACAATAATTTTCCAAATTTAAAAAAAGTGTTAAAAAATTATTCAGAATGCTTAAATGGTCTGTTTGGATTTTCAAATTTCATGTACTTCTCAAATGATATCTGGACATTTTGGGGTATACTTTAGGAAAGATAATTCTAGGACATCAAATGAAATTTCCAACAATATTAACAATCTGCTCTCACTGCAGAAAAAAAAAAAATTGTAAGAGAAAACTTGAAAAAAAAAAATAAAGTTTTATTCTTTTGCTTTCCAACCTCACTGGCCTCATACATTACAGAGAAGTAGATTTTCTTCTTTATAGTAAAATCAAATCAGTACAGAAACATTTCAAATATGTAAGATTATTAGTGAACTGACCAGAAAGAGTTTAACAAACACTTTATTTCCAAAGAACTACTAAGTATCATGAAACCATTTTTGTGGTTGCCTGGAGTAGGCTGGCATCTATGAACAACAAACATTAAATTGCTTAAGTGCATGGCAACAGAATAGGTTATTTTAGTTAGTTTATGACTGCATTGCAGTCACTGGATCAGACAAGTGCTGTCTCCCTCTAAAATGATTGTCATTTTGCATTTAAAACTGACGATCAAGATATATGGGGCTTGATGTGCCACTGGATACCTAAAGTGTCACTTATTTCAATTCAGATAGAACACAGGAAGGCAGTGCAGCATCTTATACCCACATCACAACATATCTGAACTTACTGGCAAGGGAACCCAGTTTCAGGCCTAAAGTATAAAAAAGGAAAAAGAAAAAGAACATATATAACTGAAAGGTTGTAGTTGAATCACGCGAATACACTGGGATTCTTGGCCCCCGGAGGAGAAGAATTCAATCTGGGGCCAGAGACGAGGCTTAATCGCTCAGAGCTTTTGTGTAATAAAGTTTTATTAAAGTATAAAGGAGATAGAAAAAGCTTCTGACATAGGCATCAGAAGGGGGTAGAAACAGTACCCGCTTGCTAGTGTTAACAATGAGGTTATATAATCCAAAGAATGTCTGGAGGTTGTAAAGACCTCATCAGACCTACTCCCATAATTTACATTTTAAGATAACAGAAGGTTTAATCCAAAGACTGTCCTTAGGCAGGATACATTATTGTTATATAATCCTAAGGAATGTGGAGAAAGAAAAAAGTTTGTCCTTTCTTCCTCCTTGAGAATTCCAGACCCCTCTCTCCTTGGGGGCCCCTAGATTCCCTATCAACCTGCCTAGGAACTGACTCTCTCATAACTATGATTCAAAGTACTTCATTTCAACTGTGAGAGCTGTATATGTGATACATATATATATATTTAATGAAACTGTGGCAGATTGACTTTATAATAAGCATGACTGCTTTAAATTTTAGCTAACTGCTTTGTTCAAAGGCTAATCATCTTGTAAGACAATGTTATTAGCTCACAACACCATTTGAAAGTATATAGATATGCACACACATATTTTTAGAATAAAAATCTTAAAAAATTCGCTCAGTCGTGTCTGACTCTTTGCGACCCCATGGACCATAGCCTGCCAGGCTCCTCCATCCATGGGATTTTCCAGGCAAGAATACTAGAGTGGGTTGCCATTTCCTTCTCCAGAGGATTTTTCTAACCCAGGGATCGAACCTGGGTCTCCCGCATTGTAGGCAGATGCTTTACAATCTGAGCCACCAGGGAAGGCTAGATGTGAGAGTTGGACTATAAATAAAGCTGAGCACAGAAGAATTGATGGTTTTGAACTGTGCTGTTGGAGAAGACTCTTGAATGTCCCTTGGACTGCAAGGAGATCCAATCAGTCCATCCTAAAGGAAATCAGTCCTGGGTGTTCATTGGAAGGACTGGTGCTGAAGCTGAAATGCAAATATTTTGGCCACCTGATGTGAAGAGATGATTCACTCGAAAAGACCCTGATGTTGGGAAAGATTGAAGGCAGGAGGAGAAGGGGATGACAGAGGATGAGATGGTTGGATGGCATCACTGACTCAGTGGACATGGGTTTGGTGGACTCCGGCAGTTGGTGATGGACAGGGAGGCCTGGCATGCTGCGGTCCATGGGGTTGCAGAGAGTTGGACACGACTGAGCGACTGAACTTAAAGAATTAATTCACTATTCTAATTAAACTTATGGCAAGCCAAGAGATTACTCAAAAGCACACATTATAAAATGTTTCCTGTTTGAAAATACTCCTCAAGTGTTGTGAGGATTTTCAATAGTTTCCAGTTTTATTGAGATATAATTGACATGTAATATTGTAGTCATCTGGGATTCCCTTGTAGCTCAGTAGGTAAAGAATCTGCCTGCAGTGAAGGAGACCCAGGTTCAATTCCTGGGTTGGGAAGATCCCCTGAAGAAGGAAATAGCAACCCACTCCAGTATTCTTGCCTGGAAAATCCCATGGACAGAGGAGCCTGGTGAGCTACAGTTATGAGGTCACAAGAGTCAGACACAGTGACTAAATCACCATTATTGTACTCATTTAAGGTCTAAAACATATTTTAATATAAGCATATATTGTGAAGTGATTATTACAAGTTTAGCTAACATCATCACTTCATGTAATTACAATTATTTCTGGTGATGAGAACTCTTTTAAGATCTACTCTTTTCAGTTCAGTTCAGTTCAGTCACTCAGACGTGTCCGACTCCCTGCAACCCCATGAACCACAGCATGGCAGGCCTCCCTGTCCATCACCAGTTCCCAGAGTCCACCCAATCCCATGTCCATCGAGTCGGTGATGCCATACAGCCATCTCATCCTCTGTCGTCCCCTCTCCTCCTGCCCTCAGTCTTTCCCAGCATCAGGGTCTTTTCCAGTGAGTCAGCTCTTCGCATCAGGTGGCCAAAGTCTCTTAGCAATATTCAAATATTCAAAAAAGTACTGCTAACTAGAGTCACCATGCTGTGCAATCGACCCCCCAACTTCATTCATCTCATAACAGTAAGTCTGTGCCTTTTGATCTCCTTCAACCATTTCCTCATCCCTTAACCCCCATTTCTGGCAATGAACTATTGGTTTTGTCTTTTTATGAATTTGCGGCTTTTTGTTGTCTAGGCTTTTTTTTTTTTTTTTGGTTTTGTTTTTAGATTCTGCACACCAATGCGATCACACAGTAACATGTCCGATTTATTTCATTTGCACAATACCCTCAGGTCCATCCGTGTTGCACAAATGTCAGGATTCCTGGAGAAGGAACTGGCACCCACTCCAGTCTTCTCGCCTGGAGAAGCCCATGGACAGAGGAACCTCGTGGGCTACAGTTCATGGGGTCACAATAGTCGGACATGACTTAGTGACTAAACCACCACCACCACCTTCTTTTTATGGATGAAAATATTTCATTAGAAGGACATGCACTCATTTTCTCCTGCAAGAACTCCCAAATCACAACCCATGGTAAAAACATTCGTCATGGGAATGTTGGATCCCACCAAAAAAAGATACCCCACATCCAAGGGCAAAGGAGAAGCCCCAGCAAGATGGTAAGAGACACAAATCATGTTTAGAATCAAATGCCATACCCACCAGAGATGCTTGGAGGGCTAGAACAAAACCTTGTGCACGCCACAGAGACTGAGCCAGACCTGCATTTGAGTGAGTGTCTCCTGTGGAGACGCAAGTCCGCAGTGGACTGCCACTGGGGTGGGGTCTGGGTGCAGCGGGCCTGGGCATGGCATAAGCCTCTTGGAGGAGGTCGTCATTAACCCACCATAGAGCCACCACAACAGACTCTTGGAGGGCACAAACAGAACCTTGTGTGCACCAGGACCCAGGAGAAAGGAGCAGTGACCCCACAAGAGACTGACTCAGACCTGCCTGTGAGTGTCCAAGAGTCTCAGGCGGAGGTCTGGGTTGGGGCACTGGCTGACCTTTTGAAGGAGGGCACCATTATCTTTATTACCTCCACCATAGTTTGGCCTCAGGTCAAACAACAGGGAAGGAACACAGCCCATCAACAGAAAATTGGATTAAAGACTTACTGAACACGGCCCCACCCATCAGAACAAGACCCAGGCTCCCCCTCAGTCACTCTCTCCTGTCAGGAAGCTTCCATAAGCCTCTTCAGTTCAGTCACTCAGTCGTGTCAGACTCTTTGTGACTCAATGGGCTGCGGCACGCCAGGCCTCCCTGTCCATCACCAACCTTGAAGGTGGTACTGAAGGTGGAAGGAGAAGGGGACGACAGAAGATGAGATGGTTGGATAGCACCACCTGTCGGGAGCCGCGTTAGGCATTACTGACAAAATGGAGGCAGGGCCCCAACTCCCTCTCCTTGTCCCACAGGCACAGACCCAGGATGAAGGAGTTAGGCCTCATGATTCTGACTTGTTCTTTCCTCTGCTTGGCTGAGTTGACTGAAAAGAATATTAAGGTGCTTATTGTTCTTGAAAGGAGCATGAGAAGGCACAAAGCCTTCTGCAGCTGTGCTCATAAAATAATTCATAAAGTTAGTCATTGACATTTGTTCAAGGATTTTTACAAAAGAGTGTTCCAGGGTGAGCATGTAGGCCACAGCCTGAGGCCATGGGAGGGATTGCTGCTATCTGAAGCCTATTTGTGAGGGAATTGTCTATGGCAAAGGAGTTTACTGAATTTAGGGCTTAGAAATAATTAAAGTAGTTAGAAGTTAAAGATTTAAGGAATGTTGTAATGTTAGTATATTTTACTATAGCTTATAGAGGTTAGGAATTTTAGAGATACTATAGCTAGAAGCCTTTTTAAGAGATAGTGAGCTCAGGATGTTAGGGGAAAACAGGATTTAGAAAGATAAGAAATAAAGTGAGGAATGTAGCATGAGTTACAATGTAATCACAAGTTAACTATAGGACTCATAAGAGGAAGTAGATAATAGATGGGAAAGCTGATTCTGAGAGCATCACTCAAGCAGGAACTCCTTTTGAAGAGCAACAATGATTTATGGAGATAATAAATCTGGGTGAGGGGGAACTGAAATCTCTGACCTAATGCTTTTGTAAAAGTTTAAAAGAAAATCTTAAACTTGAAATAAATAGGCAGTCCAAGAAAACTGAGAGGCTGTCTCATTACTCGCCGACACCATTCCTCCCTTCAGGTTGAATCCCTGGCTGCTGGAGCTTGACTCCGGCAACCACTATCTCAACGGACATGAGTTTGAGTGAACTCCGGGAGCTGGTGATGGACGGGGGGCCTGGCATGCTGCAGCCCATTGGGTCGCAAAGAGGCAGACACGGCTGAGTGACTGAACTGAATATATATTCATTTCTAACCGTTAGTGATGTTAAAAATCTTTTCATATACCTTTTGTTTTTTTGTATGTCTTCTTCACAAAAATGTCTATTCAGCTCCTTTATCCAATTTTAATCAAATTGCTTGGTCTTTTTCTACTGAGTTGTATGATTTCTTTATGTATTTTGATATACACCCTTATCAGATATATAATTTGCTAATTTTTTCTCCCACAAGTGTTTTATTAATTTTATGAATGCTCACAGATGGTTTTCATTACATAGTAAATGGGCTAGAGTTTCCTTTTAAAAGAAGAATACTCGGTTTACCATTTCCTATTATTATACTGTAAAGTGTGGTACTTGAGAGCAAAACTATCATATGAGTAAATGGTGATTGTGACATGGCAAACAAAGAAAAAAATCAAGGTGCTATTTTCTGAAGGAAAAAATAAAGTTTTCATGTAGAATGTAACTAATATTTTAATTGGAAACATATATGCAAATATTGTCTTAGGAACTGAAAGAAAGATATAAAGCAATCCCCTCACCTAAAAAATAAGTTGTTTGGAATATTGATGATATTTATCCTTAAGTACCATTATTATTCTTCAGGCCTCCAACTATTCACTCGCCTGTTAGGAATTAAAGAGATTTTTAGCATTTGAACAGAAAATAGATTTAAAGGCGGTTATAAGAAGTTTGCCAGAATATTAGTCATGGTTAATAATGATATCCAAAGAAATTGAGTTTGAGGCTTAAAATGATTATGTAGTTCCCCTTTTTGTAATATTGGGCAGTCTATGCAATCAATCACATAATAAATTAGACATTCAATAGATTTATAAAAAGTATAAATAGCATTTTACCAAAATCAATACTCATGATTTTAAAAAACTCTCAAAAATCTAAGAAAAGAATTTCCTCAACCTGTCAAAGCTCATTAAGAAAAATCTATAGCTGATGCTATTCTTAGTGGTAAAATATTGCACTTTGCCTCTTAGATCACAAAAAGGCAAGGATGCTCATTTTTAGTACTTCTTTTAGAATCAGAATTCCAGTTCATTTAATAAAGCAAGAAAAATAAATTTTAAAAAATATCAGAAAGGGCAGAGTATGACTGTCATTGCTAGATGGTTGACATTACTGCTTAGCTTCAAAATTTTATGAAATAAAAATTTTTTTTAAAAATGTGAAAATGTGAAATGTGAAACAGTGAAAATTTTTTTAAAATGTGAATTTAGAAATGTTCAGGATATAAGATCAGAAAAAAATCTACTGTGTTTTAAAAACTAGCAAATATTGTTTTTTAATTAAAAAACTGGTTTACACTACTATGGAAAAATTATTAGAAATAAATATAATGAACAATTACAAAGCTTTTGGAAAACAAAATAAAACGAAATCTTATTCAGGAAGACTAGTAATTTTTAAGTAGAAGTATGCTTAGCACTCAATAGTATATCAATAGTCTACAAGTAGTTCTACAGATTTACCTCAGTGTTAATTAAAATTCTAGCATGATTTTTTGCCGTTGGAATTAGCAAGCTGATTCTAAAATTTACATGGGGTAAAAAGATAAGTGAATAAACAAATAGAATTTGAAATTGAAGAGAAATTTATGATCTCAGGGTGAGCAAATATATATCTTACATATGGTAAGTCCCCTACATACAAACCTTCCAGTTGTGAACTTGCAAAGATGCAAATGTGAATTCACATGTCAAATCACATAAGTTAGTTCACATGTCTGGTGTACATTGTCACATATGTGGATCCTCTCCAAGTGGTTATGCTTTTATACCATAAGCACTGTATAGAGTACAGTAATACAGTAGCTTTACTTCAAGCCCAAGATGTCCAGAAGCAAGCATAAATGCAGCGGTGATGCAGAAGCACCAAGAGTTAAAGATGGACACAAAAGTGAAAGTAATTGAAAGAATGGACTGAGGCAAAAAGATGGTAGACGTCTCTCATTCTTACAACACTGAAGTCCTTTCTGTGCAACAAGAGGGGCTGACTAATGAAGACCTGATGGAATCAGAGGCCCAGAGAAAGGATGAAGAGAGACAGAGGGAGAAGAAGTAACTGACGAACCAAAGAGATTCACAACCCAGGAAATGCCCAGCTGATGTTCTTTATTTGAGGAAGCGCCGTTAGTTTTTAAGGCACAGGGCCCGAATGCAGAATTGTACACGAAGGTTGTAGTGACCATTCAGAATGCAACCCCATGTTACCATGCCATTTATGATGAGAGGAAAAAAGACCTACTACCCAGACATCACTGGATGGTTTTATCAAGTTCTATCTACTACAGATAGAACTGAATCTAGCAAGGAACGAGAACCTGTGCCATCAACATCAGGTGTAACTGAGATTGCAGCTTGCCCTCTGCGTCCTATTGCTGATGGTCCTTCAGCTCTACCATCTTCCATTGTCTCTCTCTCCTGCAGTCAGTAACCTCTTCAGCTCTGCCATCTTCCATTGTCTCTCTCTTGCCTGTTCACTCACGGACAGCCTTTGTATGCCAGCTGTTGGACTGTACCATTGTACTTTTCAAGAGAATGTACTATGAGACCGAAAATGTTTTCCCTATGTTTGTGTTTGCTTTCTCTGTGTTATTTCTGTGAAAAGCATTATTACACCATGGTTGTATATAGTCACTGTAGCAAATCACTCCAGGATTCTTGCCTGGAGAATTCCATGGACAGAGAAACCTGGTAGTGAGTTGCAGTCCTTGGGATCACGAAGAGTCAGTCACAACTGAGCCACTAACACAGTATATCACAAACACAGTATATGGCCAATTATCCAGTTAGTTGGGTACCTAGGCGAACCTTGTTATTATGAACAAACTGTACTTGCAAACTCATTTTCAGCAGAAAACTTGATCATATATAGGGAATTTATGGTACAACAAAAAATTAACTAAAAAAAAAAAAACCGATAAATTAACAGTATTACATAAAGTTTTGCTCCTCAGAAATAATATTAAGTGAATAAATGGGAAAGTCATATCAAAAGAAAATATTATCAGTAATCAATCTGATAATGTGTATCCAGATTATCAGGCTTCCCTGATAGCTCAGTTGGTAAAGAATCTACCTGCAATTCAGGAGACACCTGTTCACAAGAAAATACTGTAATTCAATGGTTAAAGAATAAGAAAGAACACACTAAAATAATGGGCAAAGGATTTGAACAGACATTACATATGTTTAAAATCACTCACCAGATCAATGAAAATTGAACCTATAATATATACCACTTCTTACCTACTAGAATGTTTAAGATCACAAATTGATGGCAAACAAATATCAATAGGGATCTAGAGTAGTTAGAACTTCAATTCACTATTGATGAGAATGTAAAACAACACAACCACCATGGGAGAAATGTTAGGTATTTCTTTATTACTTGTAACATATACCTTCTCTGTGAAACCTATATGCAGGTCAAGAAACAACAGAACCAGACATGGAACAACGGACTGGTTCCAAACTGGGAAAGAAGCACATCAAGGCTGTATATTGTCACCCTGTTTATTTAATTTCTATGCAGAGTTTGTCATGTGAAAGGGTGGGTTGGATGAATCACAAGCTGGAATCAAGATTGCTGGGAGAAATATAAACCCCCTCAGATATGCAGATAATACCATTCTATTGGCAGAAATCCAAGAGAAATTAAAGATCCTCTTTGACGAGGGTGAAAGAGGAGAGTGAAAAAGTGGCTTAGAAGTCAACAACATTTCAAAATCAAATCATGACATCTTGTCCCATAACTTCATGGCAAATAAAAGGGGAAAAAGTGGAAACAGTGATAGATTATATTTTCTTGGCCTCCAAAATCTCTGCAGGTAGTAACTGCAACCATGAAATAAAAGATGCTTGTTCCTTGGAAGGAAAGTTCTGACAAACCTAGACAACATATTAAAAAGCAAGACATATTTTTCCAACAACAAACTAAAAAGTCAAAGCTATGGTTTTTCCAGTATCAAGTATGGATAAGAGAGTTGGACCATAAAGAAGGCTGAGCACCAAAGAATTGATGCTTTTGAATTGTAGTGCTGGAGAAGACTCTTGATCAAGAGTCCCTTGGACTGCAGGGAGATCAAACCAGTCAGTCTTAAAGGAAATCAACCCTGAATATTCTTTGGAAGAATTGAGGCTGAAGCTGAAGCTCTAATACTTTGGTCACCTGATGTGAAGAGACGAAAAGACCCTAATTCTGGGAAAGATTGAAGGCAAAAGGAGAACAGGGTTGGCAGAGGATGAGGTGGTTAGAGAGCGTCATTGACTCAAATGGACATGAATTTAAGCAAACTCCAAGAAATAGTGAAGGACATAGAAGGCTGGCATGCCGCAGTCCATGGGGTTGCAAAGAGCCAGACACAGCTTAGCGACTGGACAACAAAAACTAATCTACGGCATTCAAAATCAGAAAAGTGGTTGCCTAATGAGTAAGGGTTGACAGAACATAGGTATGAGGAGACTTCTACAGTAATGGTAATATTTGCTATCTTGACTGAACATTGGTTATACAAACATATTAATCTGTCAAAGTTCATTACATGTGCATTTATGCATAAATGCATAAATGGATGCATTTAACATTTTATAATTTTTAACCTGTTTTTTTCTTTTTTTTGTTTTTAACCTGGCCAAACAGCTCTGTTCTTTATAGAATTAGAAAGCATGAACATACACTAGTTAAATTCAAGATCCACAAACTTTATAGTAATGTCTGCAAGGCTTTAGGATTATTGTGCAACCCATGTAGTTTCCTTGGAGTATTCCTGACTGTTATCAAATTTCAAATTTTATGACAGAAGAAAATAGCAAAAGGACTTGGAAAGCTTCAGTCATCAAAAAATGAAGAGAAGAACTGTGGATAATATTATTGCTGTTGTTCTTTCTTGGTTTAATTATAAAAACGTGACTAGATCCCCATTTTTCTCAAATGACATGAGAAAAAAAAAAAAAAAAAACTACACACAGGAGATTTAAGTGAGATCAGAACTTTTTGACACTATATTTGGTGAAACTTAAGCAAATTTCCAAAATAATTTGGAGATTCTCTGTTTCTGGAAATCCTAACAAAGAAAGAACTACTTCATATATTTAAGATGCCATTCTACATATAGATTCTGCAATTTCTCAATATTCCTGTCAGTTCTGTGAATGTGGCCACCTAGGGATAAATAAAGGTAGAAAAAGAAAGCATTAAAGCATTTTGTGACTCCATAGCTTCTAAACATAATTCATGCAGTAGAAATAAGACAACTGAATTTTATGCCTGTGAAAGGCATGTTATGTGTCCCTTAAGTCTGAAGTGACATAGAATGAATGAATTGCTCCATTCTTAGAAATATATCAACTAAAACACCTGCTAGGGGTTACAGTATAGAAAGGTATATTCTTCCTAAATGTCAAAGTATATAAGTATTCGCATTGTGACCTACATTTTAATGCACTGACTACTTTATACCATTGGAGGAAGAACCCTGCAAGAACAGTTGATCATGTGACCAAGTGTTCACATAGTAATGGGGAAAGAAGTTCCCCAAGATAAAAAATGGGAACCAGCCTACGTATTTCTAGGGAGATCTACTGTTTTCTAAATGATTTATGTGCTCAAATGTCATGAAATTTGATGCCTCAAAAAACTACATTAACTGATAAAATGAAGAAATCCACATGAAATCCACAAAGTTATGCTTTATCATTTAGCAGAAAGAGTAAAAACAAACAAAAACTGAAGGACTACACATCTATTATCTTAGGAAATGATATTGTACTAAAGCCAGATGTAGTTTTTTTGATTAAATAAAAACAAAATATTCTAAGACTAGAAGAATGAATGAATGGTGGTAGAAATAAACTTTCTGAAAACTGAAGGACAGGGCGTGCTTATACAATACTGTTGTTGCTGTTAGCCTACATCGTTTCTAGTACATCTAGGTATTCACAATGCTGCCAAAATAAATACGAGAGTGTGAATATGTACATGCATGCATATACACTTCTCAAATGCCCTCTCTGAGCATGTAAACTTTAGGTCACTACTGAAAATATGCATACACTTATTTGAAATGATACAGTAGTCTACATATTGACAATAAAAGTTATGACATAAAATCTGAGATTAACATATATCCATTGTTGGGAAGTTGAGGGAATAAATGCAAAACTGAGGAGAAATTTGAGGGACAACACCAAGAAAAATTCTCTGTAGGAATTTTTTAATCTGATTTCAAAAAATACTTGTCTGAGCTTCATGTTAACTTATTAAATTTCCAAAAAATAATTACTAGTATATTAATGTTTCCTCTGATTATATATTTGGAGAAGGAAATGGCAACCCACTCCAGTATTCTTGCCTGGGAAATCTCATGGACAGAAGAGCCTGGAAGGCTCCAGTTCATGGGGTCACAGAAGAGTCAGACACAACTTAGCAGCTAAACAACAACACTGATTATATGTATTATTTTCTTTAAATTAAATTTATTAAAACTTAAACTTTAGGGAGGATGACCCCTATATTACTGCAGTCCCATGTATTCCAGGTTATGTGAAGTTATTTTCCAAGTGGATACTATTGTATTTTTAGCTGAGATCTTATCAACAAATTAAACATAAGAGATTCCTGCTAGAATCCTAAAATCAAGAAAAGTCGGGGCTTCCCTGGTGGTCCGGTGGTTAAGAATCTGCACTGTAATCCAGGGGACATCAGTTTGATCCTTGCTTTGGGAAGACCCCACATCCTGTGGAGCAGCCAAGCCCATGTGCCACAACGACTAATCGACCTCTCTAGAGAAAGCGAGCTGCAACTTCTGATCCCGATCCATCCAGAGCCTGTGCTCCAACAGCAGAAGCCACCGCAATGAGAAGGCTGCAGTGACAGCAAAGGGTAGCCCCCCGCTTGCCACAAACCAGAGAAAAGCCATGCAAAGCAGTGGAGAGCCAATACAGCCAAAAAATATAATAAATAAATCTTTAAAAGTTGACTGCATGCACGATAGACAATAAGAGATCATTTAGTCCAATCTTTAACATTCTGTCTTAAGAGTTCAAGCATTCAACAGCCTCTCCTTATATACATCCAATGAGTAAACATTAAATGCAACTTTCCTACTTATCCACATGCTCTTCTACTAAAATAAGTACCTGCCTAAGAGAGAGCATCTTAGTCAAGTTTCAGTCAATTTTACATTTTTATTGAGGCTAAAAATACCATTATTTGGGAAAGAAGCATTGAGTTAGTCTTTTGGTACAGCATCAAATGTGTGCTCTGAGTTTCATTTGGTTTTTTGCTTCTAATTAATTATTTTTAATTCATAAACTTTAAGCTTTGTGTAGGAAAATTCATAGCAACCATAAACTTAAAAATTGTAGTATTTTACTTAATATTTATTACTGTATCTCATAAACATTGACTTATTTAAAATCAAAATTATTTCCCCCTGTGGCTAAATAATGCATGAGTGGTCTCAATAAAGCCAGTTCTTTTCACTCTAGAAAAGACAAGGCATCTGCTATGGAGCTGTCATCATAGTCCAGGGACTTGGACAATTATGCGCGTGCAGCCCTCAGTCTCAGCCCATCTACGTCACCTGATGGCACTGAGGTAAGAAGAATTAAAGTAGAACTGGCTGAATGTGCACCAATCCTCCCAATGCTTGCTGTGACCTGAAAAATAAGGTTCTCTGTCTAGCCAGCTCAGCCAGCATCTCTGAAGCAGGGGCAGGCTCACTGGCCAGCTCGCAAGTAGGCTATGATCTCAGAACTTCCACAGTTCTCTGACAGTTTGGAAACGAGAATGTGACGTTGACAGAAGGGACTTTCTGAAGGAGGAAGGATGAGCCCTCCGGACTGGGGTAGGAAATGTAAGATGACTCCCTGGGACATGGTCATGTGTGTTTTTGCCCTAGTAGTGGGAAACCAGGAGGAAGGCTATCCCAGAGACTGACCTGTTAATTAACAGGAGAAGAACTAATATTTAGGGACTGAGCAGTGAAAGACAGCATGAAAACAAACTGTCTAAATGGTGCCTGTTGATAATTCACTCTCCTCTGAAGGGAGAAGGAGTGATGGGGAGGGGAAAACATGATGATGGGGAAGCAAGTCCACAGTTCTTAAAAGGCCGTGGCTCTACGACAACAAAACCAAGGTGACCCAAAGCCGAAACAAACACTGTCTGCAATGAGCAACGTGCAGTTCAAGAGTTTTGAGTGGAAAGAAAACACTAGAACATTTTGTGCTTTTAAAACAAAAATGATGACTTGGAAATGAAAGTAAATGCCAAGCCCTGCTTAATGAATCAGCTTATTAAGTCACAGTCACTCTGATCCTCTGTACCCTCTGTTTCCGTCTTCTCCCTCTAACCTAACCCCAGTTGGAGACTAAACTGGAAGGTTAAAGCACATCTCTTGGCGGTCACAAACTGTAGCAGTAAATCATAGCTTCTCATTTAATCATCATCAGGGCATGCTTGATGTCTAAGTTGTGCCTGACTCCTTGTGACCTCATGGACTGCAGCCCACCAGGCTCCTCTGTCCATGGGATTTCCCAAGCAAGAACACTGGAGTGGGTTTCTATTTCCTTCTCCAAGGGATCTTCCTCCTGACCCAGAGATTGAACCCTCATCTCCTGGGTCTCCTGCATTGGCAGGCAGTTTCTTTACTGCTGAGTTACCAGGGAAGTCCACCCAAGATACATAGGCATCTGGTATTGTCCAGAATTGGATTACCTCTGCAAATATCGCTCAAAAGATTTCTACCTCTACATCCATCATCTCTCCCTGGTTTAAACACCTAAGTAATTCTCTTTGGTCATGAGAATGTAGATGTTCTGAGAAAGGACACATGTCCTCTCATTTGTGGCAAAAACTGGAGGTAATGAGTTGAATATGTAGCTTGGCAAGTCTCCCACAGAGACACCTGCAGAGGACGTGATAGGTCTCTCTTAGTTTTATGAAAGTTCCTTCTCTCTTGCCCCTGACTCTTCTGGGTGAAAGCTCTGGTTACTAGGAGGACATGATCAGAATAAAAGTTAGAGCATAATTCCTGGAAAGTGAGACAACTTTGCAGAGGTAGGGGGAATATCATCCCACTACTTTTACAGGGAACACATTAGCCCCTTGAAAGTGTGGGTGACAGAATTCCATAAATGATCTTTTTGCTTTCAGAGCCAATCCCATGTTCCTCTTGAATAAAAATACACTCTGTATTTTCTTGTCCCACCTTCATTTCTGTAGCTCGTGAGTTAGGCAGAACATAACTGGTTTCTTGCATAACCCACCCTTCTCAATGATGTAACTGAATTTCTTCCTCCTTGAATGTAATGGGTTCTAAGGCTAGCTTCTAAACAGCAGTATTATAAGTGGCAAAAATGGGATTTCTCTCCTTTAAGTTATGTATTATAGTAATGTTGATGGGCTAGAACCCATAAGTGATTACATTACTTGATATATTGGCTTGCCAAAAAATCCGTATGGAAAAACCCAAATGAACTTTTTGGCCAACCCAATATTAAGACTTGTTTGCTATCATGGTAAGAGAAAATCACTTTGTTGGCTTAAAGAAGAAAGCTATTATGTATGAGAGGGCTCATACAAAAGGTTGTATGCCAAGGAACTAGCCATATGTCATTGAAAAATGAGGATCTCAGTTGTACAGCCAGATATAAATGAATTCTGCTAACAACATAAACAGCCTTGAAAGTGGACATTTCCCCAGTCAAGCCTCAGATGTGACCACAGACCCAGAGAGGACCTGAATTGCAGCCTATCTAGAGCCTGAGTCAGTGAACTCAGATAAGCTGTGCCCAGATTTCTTATATATATATATTTTGTGATAAGCATGCATTATATTAAGATGTTAAGTTTGTAATTGATTTGTTAGACTAAAATAGAAACGTAGTACACTGTGGCTAAGCATCCCATTGGATGTCACTCCATCTCATGGAAAATACCACCTTGCTACTGGGACAAAGAACAGATTGGGCTGACTGAACAGATTTAGGTGATTCCCTTGTGGCTCAGAGGGTAAAGCATCTGCCTGCAATGCGGGAGACCTGGGTTCAATCCCTGGGTCGGGAAGATCCCCTGGAGAAGGAAATGGCAACCCACTCCAGTACTCTTGCCTGGAGAATCCCATAAACAGAGGAGCCTGGTGGGCTACAGTCCACGGGGTAGCAGAGTCGGACACGACTGAGCTACTTCACTTCACTTTACTTGAGAACAAAGGGTAGATTCAATTAGCCATACTGAATTGGAGATTTGAAGACCTACTAGCAGTCCATGGGAAATGCACCATGGACAATGGAGGTATTGGAGGCACCATCAACCTGTGGTCTCTGCCTCTTTTAGGTCTCATTTGGGGTTCCCCAGCAATTCTAAATAGCAATATACTAAACAACAATTACTCTTCAGGGACCCAGTGTACATCTCTGGGACTGTATTTCTTGTGTGAAGCCAGGCATTAACTTGCATCCTTCCCAGAACAGTGGTGGGTCCTTTCACAGTAGTTATAACAGACCCACAATTGCCTAAGGAAACACCACCTATAGACCAAATAGCCCTCAGATAACTGGGGTGATCTCTCCTAAAGTAGGTAAATCTTGGTCATTTTGGGGAATTTCTTTGAGAAGGGGACTGACTTGTTATACATGTATACAGTGCAGGCAGTTTTCCGTACAGTAGAAGTCATACAATTAGAAATGGTGTAACGACATATCCCCACAATTTTAGCTAAAGAGATCGCTGATGCCACCGCAACCCTGAGAGGGACCCATCTCACACACAGCTCACTAAACCAGGGCAGATGTGGACGACAGAAATGCCTTAGGGGCACTCTTTGGGGACCAGATGAAGCCTGTGCAATTATTAATATGCCATACTGTAGCTGGATTATTACCTTAGTTAAAAGGAAATGTCAATACAGAAATGCCAGTTAGATGGAAGAAACCACAGGCTATTTTAAGTTCACCCTGATGCTTTATGGAATTTTTTCAATACGGGACGCTTGCAGGCTTGGATGAGACAATACAGGCTGGTACCCCTCTGCAGCTTGAAGTCCCACTGCTGAATGACTTGACTGAATGGATTTCATCCTATTCTCTATCCTGACAAAGTGGTATAGTCATGGAAAAGAATTTAGTCCCAGGATGTCGTGGCATCAAGGGGTGGATATTGTTGGGACACCATTCTCAACAGATCTTTCACATTTCTGCACATCTAGCCAACCCACCCAGAGCATAGTGGGTCTCCTTTCAGAGAAAATGGGCATGCTTCTTGCTTATTACAGGATTTGGATTTTCTGAGCCCTGTCCTGGAATGTGCTCTGAGTGAAGGCATATATCAGGATTCCTCTGTCCTCATAGGATTTGAGATACAAGGGGAACCAGTGCAAAAATGTGATGCTCACACTGTTTTCAGTGACATGAATCCCTTTGCTCTCATCTAGAAGACAGGAGCCTTCTGTGGAGCACTCTTGAAAAACTGCAGCAGGCTAACTGGTTAGTTTGCAAATAGTGTAAAACCTGAAACTTCCTGTTGCTCTTAACAAATTTTCAAATGCTTTGTCACTGAATTTAGGAATGCTTGTATTCAAAGAAATATTTTATATATAATTTTAAAAATCAGAAAGGAAATAGAAAAATCATATCCTTTGCATTTTTATTACATCATAATTTAAATCACATTCTTCCAAATAACCAGGTATGTGATTATTGTTTGAGATTTTTACCTCAGTGATAGCATTTATTCAACTCTAAGTTCTCCAACAACTAACAATTTTCCATACATTTCTCAATTTTTGCATTTAAAAAGAATTTCAAATATAGTCTGCTCAACAGAAAAAATTTTTAAAATAGTTTATAGTGTAATAATTAAAGATTAAAATATTTCTCCAGATACTATACTTCAGAAGGTAATTTTTTGTTGTTGTTCAGTCACTAAGTGATGTCTGATTCATTGTGCTCCCGTGGACTACAGCCAACAGGCTCCTATTTCCGCCACTATTTCTTGGAGTTTGCTCAAATTCATGTCCATTGAGTTGGTGATGCTATCTAACCATCTGATCCTCTGCCACCCTCTTCTTTTGCCTTCAATCTTTCCTAGTATAAGGGACTTTTCAAATGAGTCAGATCTTCATATAGGGTGGCCAAAGTATTGGAGCTTCAGATTTAACATCAATCCCACCAATGAAGATTCAGGATTTATTTCCTTTGTATTGACTGGTTTGATCTCCTGCTGTACAAAGGTCTCAAGAGTCTTCTCCAGCACCACAATTTAAAGCATCAGTTTTCAGTGCTCAGCCTTCTTTATGGTCCAATTAATACATCCATATATGACTAGTGGAAAAAACATAGTTTTGACTAGATGGACCTTTGTCAGCAGAGTGATGTCTCTGCTTTTTTAATATGCTCTCTAGGGCTATCACTGCTTTCCTTCAAAGGAGCAAACATCTTTTAATATCACAGCTGTGTCAATATACACAGTGATTTTTGAAAAAAAAAAGGAAATAAAATCTGTCGCTGTTTCTACTTTTTCCTCTTCTATTTGCTGTGCAATGATGAGACCAGATACCATGATCTTAGTTTTTGAATGCTGAGTTTTAAGCCAGTTTTTTTTAACTCTCCTCTTTCACCCTCATCAAGTGGATCTTTAGCTCCCCTTGGTTTTCTGCCATTGCAGTGGTGTCATCTGCATATCTGAGATGTTGATGTTTCTCCTGGCAATCTTGATGACTGCAGTTTATGACTCATCCAGCCTGGTATTTCACATGATGTACTCTGCATATAAGTTGAGGAAGCAGAGTGATAATATACAGCCTGTGGCACTCCTTTCCCAATATGAAAGCAGTCCATTGTTCCATGTCTGCTTCTAACTGTTGCTTCTTGACCTGCATATAGGTTTTTCAAAAGATAGGTAAGGTGTCTGGTATCCCATCTCTTTAAGAATTTTCCACACTTTGTTGTGATCTACAAAAAGGCTTTAGCATAGTCAGTAGGGCAGAAGAGATTTTTTTTTTTTTTCCTGGAATACCATTGCTTTCTCTCATATCCAACAAATGTTGGCAATTTGATCTCTGGTTCTCCTGCCTTTTCTAAATCCAGCTTGTACATCTGGAAGTTCTCAGGTCATGTATGAAGCCAAGTTGGAGGATTTTGAGCATAACCTTGTAGCATGTGAAATGAGAGCAATTGTGAAACTGAACATCTTTGGCATTGCCCTTCTTTGGGATTGAAATGAATACTGACTTTTTCCAGTCCTTTGGCCATTGCTGAGTTTTCCAAACTTGATGACATACTGAGTACAGCAGATTAACATCATCTTTTACAATTTGAAATAGATCAGCTGGGATTCCATCACGTCCACTAGCTTTGTTCACAGTGATGCTTGCTAAGGCCCACTTGACTTCACATTCCAGGATGTCTAGCTCTAAGTAAGTGACCACATCATCATGGTTATCCATGTCATTAAGATTTTTTTGTACAGTTCTTCTGTGTATTCTTACCACATCTTCTTAATTTCCTCTGCTTCTGTTAGATTCTTGCTATTTCTGTCCTCTATTCTGCCCATCCTTGCATGAAATGTTCCCTTGATATCTCCAATTATCTTGAAGAGCTCTCTAGTCTTTCCCATTTTAAGAAGGCTTTCTTATCTCCCCTTACTATTCTCTGAAACTCTGCATTTGGATATATCTTTCCCTTTCTTTCTTACATTTTCTTTCTCTTCTTTTTTCAGCTATTTATAGGGCCTCCTCATGCAAACACTTTGCCTTCTTGCATTTCTTTTTCTTTGGAATGGTTTTGGTCACTGCTTCCATTCAGTTCAGTTCACTTCAGTCACTCAGTCATATCCGACTCTTTGGAACCCCATGAACCATAGCACTCCAGCCCTCCCTGTCCATCACCAATTCCCGGAGTTCACTCAGACTCATGTCCATCAAGTCGGTGATGCCATCCAGCCATCTCATCCTCTGTCATCCCCTTCTCCTCCTGCCCCCAATCCCTCCCAGCATCAGAGTCTTTTCCAATGAGTCAACTCTTCGCATGAGGTGGCCAAAGTATTGGAATTTAATCTTTAGCATCAGTCCTTCCAAGGAACACCCAGGACTGATCTCCTTCAGAATGGACTCGTTGGATCTCCTTGCAGTCCAAGGGACTCTCATGAGTCTTCTCCAACACCACAGTTCAAAAGCATCAATTCTTTGGCACTCAGCTTTCTTCACAGTCCAACTCTCACATCCATATGACCACTGGAAAAACCGTAGCCTTGACTAGATGGACTTTTGTTGGCAAAGTATCTCTCTGCATCTTAATATGCTATCTGCTTCCAATACAATGTTACAAAATTTCATCCATATTTTTTTGGGTACTCTGTCTACCAGATTTAATCCCTTCAATATATTTATCACCTCCACTATATAATCATAAGGGATTTGATTTAGGTCATACCTGAATTGCCTATTGGTTTTCCCTAGTTTCTTCAATTTAATTCTGAATTTAAAAATAAGGAGCTCATGATCTGAGCCACAGTCAGTTCCCAGTCTTGTTTTTGATTGACAGTATAGAGCTTGGAAGGAAAGTTATGAGCAACCTAGATAGCATATTCAAAAGCAGAGGCATTACTTTGCCAGCAAAGGTTCATCTAGTCAAGGATATGGTTTTTCCTGTGGTCATGTATGGATGTGAGAGCTGGACTGTGAAGAAGGCTGAGTGCCGAAGAATTGATGCTTTTGAGCTGTGGTGTTGAAGACTCTTGAGAGTCCCTTGGACTGCAAGGAGATCCAACCAGTCCATTCTGAAGGAGATCAGTCCTGGGATTTCTTTGGAAGGAATGATGCTAAAGCTGAAACTCCAGTACTTTGGCCACCTCATGCGAAGAGTTGACCCACTGGAAAAGACTCTGATGCTGGGAGGGATTGGGGGCAGGAGGAGAAGGTGAAGACAGAGGATGAGATGGGTGGATGGCATCACTGACTCGATGGACCTGAGTCTGAGTGAGCTCCGGGAGTTGATGATGGACAGGGAGGCCTGGTGTGCTGCAATTCATGGGGTTGCAAAGAGTAGGGCATGACCGAGCGACTGATCTGATCTGATCTGATCTGATAGAGCTTCCCCATCTTGAGCTGTCAAGAGCATAATCAACATGATTCAGGTATTGACCGCATGGTGATGCCATGTGTGGAGCC
This sequence comes from Bison bison bison, assembly GCF_000754665.1. Classification (NCBI taxonomy): domain Eukaryota; kingdom Metazoa; phylum Chordata; class Mammalia; order Artiodactyla; family Bovidae; genus Bison; species Bison bison. The sequence goes on from NW_011495082.1 coordinate 20,125,717, forward strand.
ATCCCTTGGGTTGCTGGAGTAGGTTGTTTGCTATGACCAGTGTGTTCTCGACAAAATTCTGTTAGCCTTTCCCTTGCTACGGTTTGTACTCTGAGGCCAAACTTGCCTGTTATTCTATGTGCTTCTTCACTTCCTACTTTTGCATTCCAATCCCCTATGGTGAAAAGGACATATTTTGGGGAGGTAGTTTTAGAAGGCTTTGTAGGTTTCATAGAACTATTCAACTTCAGTTTCTTTGCCATTAGGGTTGGAACATAGCCTTGGATTAGTGTGATGTTGAAAGATTTGCCTTGGAAATGAACCAAGATCATTCTGTCATTTTGAGATCGCACCCATGGATTACATTTTGGATTATTTTGTTGATTATGAGGGTTATTCCATTTCTTCTAAGGTATTCTTGCCCACAGTGGTAGATATAATGGTCATCTGAGTTAAATTCACCCAGTCCCATCTATTTTAGTTCACTGATTCCTAAGATGTCAGTGTTTATTCTTGCCATCTTCTGCTTGACCATGTCCAATTTACCTTGACTCATGGACCTAACATTCCTGGTTTCTATGCAATATTGTTCTTTAGAGCATCAGTCTTTATTTTCACCACCAGACACACCCACAGCTGAGCATCATTTCTGCTTTGCCTTGCTTTCTGGAGCTATTTCTCTGCTCTTCTCCAGTAGCACATTGGACATCTACCGACCTGGGGAGCTCATCTTCTGGTGTCCTATCGTTTTGCCTTTTCATCCTGCTCTTAGGGTTCTCAAGGCAAGAATACTGAAGTGGTTTGCCATTCCCTTTTCCCATGGACCACGTTTTGCCTCTGGAGAGTTTTATTGTGACATTAAGGTATTTGGGACTGTAATGGGGTAACTATAAGATAATTCTCAATGATAAGAAAACTGTCTTTTGTAACTGCAGGCAATGGATAAGTCTGGCCAGCCTGCCATGTGTTTATGCATCATAACATTTATGCCTGAGTGTACAAAATGAACACACGATCAGTTCCAGTAAAGGAATGTGAAAATACCAATTTATTGACTAAAAAATAGCCTAAGATTTTATGATGTTGACAGAAACATCAAATCATCTGTGCATAATTAAAATCACAGTGTCTAAATAAAATCAGAGTTTCTAAAGTAAAATGTATTTTTATTGATACTTGGAAGATATCAACGTGGGTATTGAAAAACAGGACAAGTGATCATTTGCTTCAAAAAAGAGCTATGGGAAACACTGCATCACAGTACAGAATTCTATGCAATAAAAGTGGCAAACATAGAGAATATGAAAGACAAAGTAAGTTAAAATGACATTGCAAAAACAATTGTAAACAATTTCTTAAAGAATATGCTGCTGCTGCTGCTGCTCAGTCGCTTCAGTCGTGTCCGACTCTGTGCGACCCCATAGACGGCAGCCCACCAGGCTCCCCCGTCCCTGGGATTCTCCAGGCAAGAACATTGGAGTGGGTGGACATTTCCTTCTCCAATGCATGAAAGGGAAAAGTGAAAGTGAAGTCGCTCAGTCATGTTCAACTCTTAGCGACCCCATGGACTGCAGCCTACCAAGCTCCTCCATCCATGGGATTTTCCATGCAAGAGTACTGGAATGGGTTGCCATTGCCTTCTCTGCTTAAAGAATATACAAAGGTATTAATATCATAGCAATGTTTAAAGAATATATTTATTTTCATAAGTATCTTCTACAATGTGTACATGAAGCATGCTTATAAAATGCCAAGTTAACATATACACAATATATTTTCTTCCATCTTTATTGAGATATTACTGACATATAACATTGTGTACATCTAAGGTGTACAAAATGATAATTTGTTATGCATAGTGGTGGTTTAGTCGCAGTCATATCTGACTCTTGCAACCCCACAGACGGTGGCCTGCCAGGCTCCTCTGTCCATGGGCTTCTCCAGACAAGAATACTGGGGCGGGTTGTCATTTTCCTCTCTTGTTATGCATATACACTGTGAAATATTTAAGCTGACCTCAATCCCATACTGCCACAGCACATTATCTCATTTAATCCTTCCCACCCCATGCACATAACATCTATAAAAGCAGGAAGAATCAATTAAAAATAAAGGAGCATAAACAGCAACAAAAATACCAAAATCAAAAAAAAAAAAAAAAAAACAAAATCCAGTTGTTTAATATCTCCATCGCCTCACATAACGACCTTTGTGTGTGTGAATGTCTGGTGAAAACATGTCTGTTCTATTAACGACTTTGAAGTTTTAATATAGTATTTTGTAAACTATAGTTGCTATTCTGTACATTAGATCTCCAGAACTCATCCAACTTGTAACTGGTAGGTTTTACCCTTTAGTAACATCTTTGTTTTCCCCATCTCCCAGCCCCTAGCAACCACCAGCCTACTCTCTGTTTCTAGGAATTCAGCTTTTTCGATTTCACATACAAATGAGATCATACACTATCTGTCCTGCTCTTTCAGACTCATTTCACTTAGCATAATCACTCAGGGTCCATCCATGTCATCACAAATGGCAGAATGTCCTTCTTTCCCATGGCAGAGTAATATTCCATTGTAAACACATATTTGGGCTTTCAGGATGGCACAGTTGGTAAAGAATCTGCTGCCCATGCAGGAGATGCAAGAGATGTGAGTTCAATCCCTGGGTCAGGAAGATCCCCTGGAATAGGAAATGGCAACCCACTCCAATATTCTTGCCTGGAAAAACTCCTTGGACAGCAGAGCCTGGCAGGCTACAGCCCATGGAGTTGCAGAGAGCAGGACATGACTGAGCAACTGAAAATACACATACACACACACACACACACACACAAAACACATCTTTATCCATTTATCCAGGGATGAACACTTAGATTATTTCCATATGTTTGCTATTGTGAATACGCTGAGATGAATACCAGTATAGATATCTCCTCAAAGCCCAGATTTCATTTTCTTTGAATATATATCCAGAAAGGAGATTGCTGGATCATATGGTAGTTCTATTTTTAATTTTTGTGGATCATCCACAATATTTTCTACAGTGGCTGCACCGACTTACAGTTCCACCAGAAGAGCTCAAGGGCTCCATTTTCTCCACCCCACTCTCCTTCACTTGTGATCCCTCATCTTTGTGAAAATAGCCACTTTAACAGATATGAAATGATGTCTCATTGCGGTTCTGATGATTAGTGATATTAAGCATCTTTTCATGTACATGTTGTCTATTGATACTATCTTTGGAAAAACGTCTGTTCAGCACATATTCTAATCAGATTTGTTTGTTAGTTTGTTTTTTACTATTGAGTTGCATGCATTGCTTACATATTTTGGATATTAATGCCTTATATATGGTTTGTAAATATTTACTTTCATACCATAGGTCACCTTTTCATTTTGTTGGTTGTTTCTTTCACTTTGTCAAGGTTTTTTTTTTTTTTTCATTTGATTCAGCCCCACTCATTTACTTTTCCTCTAGTACTTATGCTTTTGGTATGATATTAAAAAAAAAATAAAATCGTTGCCAAGACAAATGAAAAGGAAGTTTGTTTTCCTTGGCAGTCTTCTAAGAGTTCTTCAGATTGAAGCCTTATGTCTAACTTTAATCTATTACAAGTTAGTTTTTGTGAATGGTATAAGATAGGGGTCCAATTTCACTCTCCTGCAGATGATTATCCAGTTTTCCCAACACCATTTATTGAAGAGACTACTCTTTCTGCATTGAGTATTCTTGGCTTCCTTTTCAAACATTAGTTGACTGTAAATGTGGAGATTTATTTCTAGGAGCTCTTGATTCTTTTCCATTAGTCTATGTGTCTATTTTTATATCAGTATCATAATTTTTTTTAATGGAGCTTTGCAATATAATTTGAAATGAGGAATTATGATGCCTCCAGATTTGTCCTTTTTCTCAAGACTTCTTTGGCTATTTGGAATCTTTCAGAGTCCCATATAAGTTTTAGGATTGCTTTTTCTATTTCTGTGAAAAATGCCAATGAAATTTTCATACATATTATATTGAATCCACAGATTACTTTGGGTAGTATGGACATTCTAAAATATAAAAAAAATACTAATTCTTCTAATCCAATAACACATAACTTTTCACTTATTTTATGTCTTCAGGATCTTACACTTTTCAATGTACGGATTTTTCACCTCTTTGGCTAAATTTACTCCTAAAGTATTTCATTCCTTTCATGTTATTGCAAAGGGGATTACTGTCTTTTTCAGATATTTCAGTGTTAGTGTATAAACATGCATCTTATATCTTGATATTTATATTTTTGCATCCTCTAACTTTACTGAATTCATTTATTAGCTCTAACAGTTTAAGTAGTGCCTTTAATATATATATATATATATTATATACCCTATATATATAGGATATATAAAGACATCTGAAACAGAAAGGAAGAAGTAAAATTGTCTTTTTTGCAGATCATATGATCTTATATATGGGTTAGGGTTAGGGTTAGGATTAGGAACCCTAATATAAGATCATATCATCTGCAAAAAGACAGTTTTACTTCTTCCTTTCTGTTTTGGATGTCTTTTATTTCCTTTTCTTATTTAACTCCTCTGGCTAGGACTTCCATAAACATGCTGAATAGGGATAGTGATAGTGGGCACCCTTTTCTTATTTTTTTATTTTAGAGGAAAAGCTTTTAACCTTTTATCTTTGAGTATAATATTAACTGTGGGTTTGTCATACATGGTCTTTATTAGTGAGGTATATTCCCTCTGTAATTCTCTGTTGAGATTTTTAAATACGAAAAGATGTTAAATTTTCTCAAATGCTTTTTCTGTGCCTATTTAAAATGGTCATATGAATTTTATATTACCTTCTACTAATGTGATTTATCACATATATTGATTTGCATATGTTGAGTCATCTTTGACTGCTAGGGATAAAAACCACTTGATGATTGCCTGTGATCCTTAAAAAGTTCTATTGACTGGGGTTTGCTAATATTTTGTTGAGTAAAGTTTAAACCCCTATTCATTATTCAGGGATATTGGCTTTTTTTTTTTCCCTTGTAATGTCCTTATCTGGCTTTGGTGTCAAGAGATGCTGACCTCAAAAAATTAGTTTGGCAGTATTCTTTCCTGTTTAATTTTTTGGAAAAGTTTTAGAAGGATTGGCATTAATTTTTTACTTAAATATTTTGTATTATTTACCTGTTAAGCCATCAGGTACTGGACATTTGTTTGTGGAACGTTTTTGATTACTGATTCAATCTCCTTATTCTCTGTTGGTCTTTCAGATTTTCTTTTTCTTCAGGATTCAGTCTTAGAAAGTTGTATGATTGTAGGAATCTACCTGTTTCTCCTAGGTTATCCCGTTTGTTAAATATAATTGTTCATAGTAATGTTTATGACACTTTGCATTTCTGTGGTATAAATTATAATGTCTCCTCTTTGTTTTCTGATTCTGAGTTCTCTTTTTTGAGCCTAGCTAAACATGTACAAGTTTTATCATTTTCTTAAAAATTTCTTAGTTGTGTTCATCTTTTCTATTGTTTTCTGTTCTCTCACATTTATTGCTGCTCTGATGTTGCTCATTTCCTTACCTCCGCGAGCTTTGGATTTGGTTCTTTCTCTGTTTCTGTGATGTGCAAAGTTAGGTTTCTTATTGGCAATCTTTCTCTTCTCCCAATGTAAAGGTATCCAAGAAGATAGATTTTTAAACTCTCAATGAAGAGGAAGTCACATTATGGTTGCTGAAATTCTCACATGCAATGAAAACACCTTGATGAAATCCACAATAGAATCTAGGGAAACAATCTTTGCAAAAATCACACTGGTTAGAATAAGAATACTACCATGGAGAAAAAGTTAAACCACTAAGAAGGCTATTACTAAATGAAAGGAAAATGAGCTGACCTTGTGATTCATCTTATAATATTTTAACTCACTTTATTTCATTAATGAAAGATGAAATCATATTTATCTTGAACTTATGATTTGAAGTAAATAAAAATCCATTTAGTGGTTAATATATGTGGTAATCCTTTGGTTTCTTTGCTTAGTTCTGCTTTCAAAACTGATATTCAGCTAAAATTTCACAGAATTTTAGCATTATTTTTTAAAAACTTGTAACACTAATGTTAAAAAAATATAGTTTTTTTGTTCATGAAAATGTGTCCCTGACTTCTATAATCTTGAAAGAAATGTGGCAAACTATATTCTGAATCTTGGGAAAATATTTCTTGAAGGGATAAACCTACTATAATTTAGCTGACACTGTATGTCCTTTCTTAGACTATTCTATCCCCTATATTTCTCCAACTGAAAGGCTTAAGGCTTAATTAAATATTGTATATCAATTTTTGTACTATATGTTAGTAACTAAGATATAATGTTTACATACTTCCATTGTGAATAATAGCATTCTTTGAAAAATAATTAATCAATATTGACCTATAATATTTATAAAGTAACATATGTTAAATTTCCTATTTATCACAAAGCCTCCAAAATTACTACCACAATTGAAAATAAAATTATCCCAGCCAATTACATCCAAATAATTTGAACTTCAAGAACAAACACTGTTTTATTCAACTGTAGAATTTCTTTCATGACACCATGTTTGCATACATCAATTCCTTTTATTTCTTCTCTTCTTCATATCTATATACGTGTGTGTGTGTGTGTGTGTGTATTTCTGTGAAAAATGTATGCTGTTGTTGTTCAGTCATTAAGTCGTGTCTAACTCTTTGTGACCCTGTGGACTGCAGCATGCCAGGCTTCCCTGTCCTTTACTATCTCCTGGAGTTTGCACAGACTTATGCCCATCGATTCAGTGATGCCATCCAACTATCTCATCTTTTGCCACCCCCATCTCCTATTGCCCTCAGTCTTTACCAGAATTACAGTCTTTTGCACAGTTAGCTCTTCGCATCAGGTGGCCAAAGAATTGGAACTTCAGCATCAGTCCTTCCAAAGAATATTCAAGGTTGATTTCCTTTAGGCTTGACTGGTTTGATCTCCTTGCTATCCAAGGAAACCTCAAGAGTCTTCTACAGCACCACAGTTCAAAAGTATCAACTCCAGTGCTCAGCCTTCATTGTGGTTCAGTTCTCACATCCGTACATGACTACTGGAAAAAACCTAGCTTTGACTATATGGACCTTTGTCGGCAAAGTGATGTCTTTCCTTTTTAATATGCTGTCTAGGTTTGTCTGAAGGAGATCAGCCCTGGGATTTCTTTGGAAGGAATGATGCTAAAGCTGAAACTCCAGTACTTTGGCCACCTCATGTGAAGAGTTGACTCATTGGAAAAGACTTTGATGCTGGGAGGGATTGGGGGCAGGAGGAGAAGAAGACAACAGAGGATGAGATGGCTGGATGGCATCACTGACTCGATGGACGTGAGTCTGAGTGAACTCCGGGAGTTGGTGATGGACAGGGAGGCCTGGTGTGCTGCGATTCAAGGGGTCGTGAAGAGTTGGACATGACTGAGTGACTGAACTGAACTAGGTTTGTCATAGCTTTTCTTCCAAGGAGCAAACATCTTTTAATTTTGTGATTGCAGTCACAAGAATATAAAAATCTATCACTGTTTCCATTTTTTCCCTATATATATGCTATGAAGTGATTGGACAAGATGCCAAGTTTTCTGAATGTTGAGTTTAAAGCCAGCTTTTTCACTCTCCTCTTTCACCCTCATCAAGAGGCTCTTTAATTACTCTTAACTTTCTGCCATTGCAGTGATATCATCTGAATATCTGAGGCTGTTGATATTTCTCCCAGCAATCCTGATTCCAGCTTGTGATTCATCCAGCCTAGCATTTTGCAATATTTACAATACTGTGGGTGAGGGAGGGTTGCCATTCCCTTCTCCAGGGAATCTTCCCTACCTAGGGATCGAACCCAGGTCTCCTGCATTGCAGAGACTTTTTTACCATATGAGCTACCAGGGAAGCAAAAAGTATGTATATCCTATTCATTTTTAAGGTGTAAAGCATAAAGATTTGACTACATCATGAAATTATTATCACAATAAATTTCATGAACACCCATCATCTCATATACATACAAAATGAAAGAAAGGGTAGAAATATTTTTTCTTGAAATGAGATCTTGGGATTTACTCTTGTAACAATGTTCATATATAATATTCAGCAACTTTAATTATGTTTACCACATTGTACATTATATTCCAAGTACTTATTTACCTTATAATTGGAAGTTTCTTCCTTTTGACTGTTTTGGTTGAATTACCAATACTCTTATGCTTCTGACAACCATACATTTAATCTCTTTTTCTATAAGTTTCTGTGCTTGTTTTTGAAGTATGATTGACTGACAACACTATTTTAGGAAACTATCAACAAAATGAAAATATTGCCTACTGAATGGTGGAAGACATTTCCAAATGATATATCTGATAAGGGTTTAATATGCTAAAATATAAAAGGACTATACAATTCACATCAAAAGAAAGGAAGAAAGAGAAAAAGAAATAAATAACACTGCCTGATTGAAAAATGTGAAAAGGATTTGAACAGACATTTCTGAAAGAAGTCATATAGAGATCAGCAGGCACATAAAAGATGCTAAACATCACTAACCGTCAGGGAAAGCAAATCAATACCACAGTGTGATGTCATCTCTTACCTGTCAGAGTGACTATTTACAAATAACAAGTTTTGGTGAGAATCTGGACAAAAGGGAACACTGCACACTGTTGGTGAGCCTGTAAAGCAATACAACCACTGCGAAAAACGGAATGGAGATTCTTCAAAAGATTAAAAAAGAACTATTATATGACCCAGCAATTACACTCCTAGTATTTACCCAGAGGAAGCAAAACCTCTAACTAGAAAAGATGTATGCATTCCTATGTTCATTGCAGCATTATTTACAATAGCTAAGATATAGCAGCAACATAAGTGCCCACTGATAGGTGAATAAATAAAAAAAGATGTGGTATTCATACAATGTGTGAGATCAGTCCTGGGTGTTCATTGGAAGGACTGATGTGGAAGCTGAAACTCCAATACTTTGGCCACCTGACGCGAAGAGCTGATTCATTTGAAAAGACTCTGATGCTGGGAAAGATTGAGGGCAGGAAGAAAAGGGGACAACAGAGGATGAGATGGTTGGATGGCATCACCAACCCGATGGACATGGGTGTGGGTAAACTCTGGAAGTTGGTGATGGACAGGGAGGCCTGGCATGCTGCAGTCCATGGGGTCTCAAATAGTCGGACACAACTGAGCGACTGAACTGAACTGAATATTACTCAGTCATAAAAAGAGTAAAGTCTTGCTATTTGCAACAACATGTATGGATATAGAGGGCATTGTGCTAAGTGAAATAAGTCAGACAGAAAAAAGACAAATATTATATGATTTCACTTACGCATGGAATCTAAAAAGCAAAGCAAATAAATTACAAAATAGAAACAGAGTTATAGATACAGAAAACAAACAGATGGCTGGCAGAAGGGATAGGGAGGGGGAAGAGAGAAGGAAATGAGGGAAATTAAGAGGTACACATTTCCAGTTGCAAAATGAATTAGTCATGCATATGAAATGTACAGTGTGTGGAATATAGTCAATAACTATATATAAAATATAGTCAATAACAATATATAAAATCCTTTGACTTTGTGGATCACAACAAACTGGGAAAATTCTTAAACAGGTGGGGATACCAGACCACCTCACCTGCCTTCTGAGGAATCTGTATTCAGGTGAAGAAGCAACAGTTAGAACTGGACATGGAACAACAGACTGGTTCCAAATCAGGAAAGGAGTATGTCAAGGCTGTATATTATCACCCTGCTTATCTAATTTATATGCAGAGTACATCATATGAAATGCTGGGCTGGATGAAGCACAAGCTGGAATCAAGATTGCCAGGAGAAATATCAATAACCTCAGATATGCAGATGACACCACCCTTATGGCAGAAAGTGAAGAACTAAAGAGCCTCGTGATGAAAGTGAAAGACGAGAGTGAAAAAGTTGGCTTAAAACTCAACATGCAGAAAACAAAGGTCATGGCATCTGGTCCCATCATTTCATGGCAAATATATGGGGAAACAGTGGAAACAGTGACAGACTTTAGTTTTTTGGGCTCCAAAATCACTGCAGATGGTGACTACAGCCATGAAATTAAAAGAGGCTTACTCTTTGGAAGAAAAGTTATGACCAACCTAGACGGCATATTAAAAAGCAGAGACATTACTTTACCAACAAAGGTGCATATAGTGACAGCTATGGTTTTTCCAGTTGTCATGTATGGATGTGAGAGTTGGACTATAAAGAAAGCTGACTGCTGAAAAATTGATGCTTTTGAACTGTGGCATTGGAGAAGACTCTTAAGAGTCCCTTGGACAGCAGGGAGATCAAACAGGTCCGTCCAAAAGGAAATCAGTCCTGAATATTCATCGGAAGGACTGATACTGAAGTTGAAACTCCAGTACTTTGGCCACCTGATGTGAATAACTGACTCATTTGAAAAGACCCTGATGCTGGGAAACATTGAGGGCAGGAGGAGAAGGGGATGACAGAGGATGAGATGGTTGGACAGCATCACCAACTCAATGCCCATGAGTTTGCGTAAAGTCTGGGAGTTGGTGATGGAGAGGGAAGCTTGGCATGGTGCAGTCCATGGGGTCACAAAGAGTCAGACACGACTGGAGCGACTGAACTGAACTGAAGTGACCATTTAATTTTGGTTTGAGATTGTTAGGGTTTGAGAATGCTGTACCATCTTATTTTTAAATGGTAGCTCCTTTGCTAGAGTCATTGTCCAATGGTCCATCCATTATGTGGTTATATGGCATGTCCTTATAACCGTGATTTGTCCACCTCAGTTTACTTTACAAAAATGTTTCCATTTATTTCCTTCCTATATCACTGTTCCTATCAAGAAGTAAACTGTTTACAAATACCTTGGCTAATTCATTACTGTCTTCAATATTTTTCACTTGGATGCATTAATTTTGAAGGCAAATTCAGATAGTAGAACTAACACTTTAAATAAGTATGTGTTAATTTTCTGTAATATTCAGATCTCAAGAAATAAATTCAATGTTGAACTCTCTAAAGTTTATGTTAGGAAACTGATACCACGTTGGTACCTCATATTGACTACCTGAATCCTAGAGCATAGCTCTTAAAAACAAGTTGAAGACCACCAAAAGAGAAGCATTTGCATAAAACATTGATTTTGTAAGAAAACCTCAAGTTGAATATGCTTTCCGTTATCTTTTAACTGCCATAGCACTGTCTTCTTTCAATGTATAACTCTCTCCATTCCCTATTAATATAACATCTCTATTACAGTTATTTGCAGTTTTTCTTACTCTTTTCAGTAGACTTTAAGCTTCTTAAGAACGATAAAGTAGCCTATTTGTTTTTCTCATATTTAGGAGTTGCTTCCATGGCATGAGAGAGGGTAGTCCACTTTGCTTTATTCTGAAAGTGTTCCACTTGTGAATCTTTCCTTAACTGCATCTCATCTGAAGGAAAGACTACAGCAGAAATGAGCTTTCTGAGGCATTATAAGCACTTAAAATCAAGTGTGGTAGTCTATCCAGCTTCAAATAGCGAGCATCTGGAAACTGGGGACGTCTATCCTAATATTTCTCAGTTGTGATTTTCCAACCGCCTCAGCAGATACTTCTGGGGAGGATGGCATGGATCAATCTGCATTTTCAACAAGTTTTCCTGGGTGATACTCACGCACAGTAAAATTTGAGAACCAAAAATCTGGCCTCTGCTAGGGTGACCACATAGAGTAATAAAGATTCTCAGGGATCAGATAAATAGACTGGTTTTGAGAACATATGCCCTGGACTATTCCTAGATGGAATGTATACTGGAATTTTCACATAAGACTAATTTTTCATTTACCATCAAAGCAGAGGGGTGTTCTCAAATACATCGTATCTTGGCTCAGGGACTATGTAGGACTCATCCTCTGAAAAGCCTGTGCCAAGATGTGAGGAGGGCAAAGCCTTACTGTCAGAATCTTGGAAATCATCTTCTTCAGCTCTCATCGAAGCTTTAAAATAAACTGAATTTATTAGATGACTTTACTGAATGGTTCAAGGACTGAGGTAATTTGAATCAAAGCTTGTTCCAAATTTCAAGTATAAAACGGTCTTAAGTTTTCTCTCCCTAACATTTCTTGACACAAAATATTAAAATACACAGGTACACGACAGTGAATTTATAGAGTAATGTAATTCTCATTTTATTGCTTGTTCCTCTATACAAAACTGTAAAATTACCCTAGAAAACAGAATGGACTTTTCACCACATGTAATGAAAGACAGTGAAAGCAAGGGTGAGAAAGAGGACACATTACTACCGTAGCGACAAAATATCAACAACTATTATAATTGCCTTTATTTGATACTTTAACTTACAAAGCAAGCAGATAATATATGCCCCAATTTAGCTGCTAGCATCTTCTACCAAAAGCTCCTGTGCTCATATACAGCAATAAGAGAGAGGGTCTGATCTCTAACAGCCAAATCAAAGCCATTTCATCATGATGTATCAATGCTACTTGCCCTGATGTTTTTATATGTACTTATCTGGAAAAATTATCTTGTCCAGAAAATGGGCCACGTTAATTGGGTTTAGTCAATATTATACTGCATCCTCAGAAATGGAGGTGGAATAATCCATCCTTTGTAAATATTACAAGTGGGAAATTCTATGTACTCTTAAGAAGAAGAGGTGGGACAAATGAGAGGAGGTTCCAACCAACACGTGTCCAGCTTATTAACACTTACAGAGGGATACCTTTTAAGAGGAATAACTGCCTTAATAACTTTTGTTTTTTACTTTTTTGACAGTCCAAATTTTCTTTCTCATCTCAAAACTTGATACAGAAAATTTTCCGTTAGCTTCACTTTTCTATCACGCTTAGAGACCTTTTTATTTTTTTAATTCTTTAATGACCTAGGTAAGCAGTATTATTCACTCATAGTTCATATCATGTCAGGTGTATTAAATAATGCTTAAATATTTTTATATAATATGTCTTCTGAAGACAAGTAGTTAAGAGGTTGGTCTGGTTTTCCGTGGAGCAAAGACATCTGTGATTTCTTATATCGTCCTGTGGCAGTTACCACTAGGTACAATAGCTTAGCTCCAATCACCTTGTCGGCATTAAGGGAGACACAGGAAGAAGGTGGAATCATCAGAATTTATTATAACTCATTGGCCATGCCAGATTCAAGACAGCCAGAGAAAATGAGGATTTTTCTGTTTCTACTTGAGTAAAGCCAGGCAACGGAGGAAGAATAGGAAATGAGTGCTAAGTGAGCCAAATTATGATGTCTTCCCCAGACAATATTCTCTAATTTTCTTAATTGCATGTATATATTTAGGTGGGGAAGATCCCCTGGAGGAGGAAATGACAACTCACTCCAGTATTCTTGCCTGGAAAATCCCATGGACAGAGGAGTCTGGTGGGCTACAGCCCATAGGGTTGCAGACAAAGAGTCAGACAAAACCGAAGCAACTCGGCATGCACATACACATTTCGTAACAAAGAGACTAGTTCTGAAGACAACATTAAAAGTCCAAGCAATATTCAGTTGAAGATTCTAGGGAGGAAACAGATCAACCCAAGCGCTTTTAAGGAAATAGAGATCAGTGAAGGTGCTTAGTACTTCCCATTACTGGTGAATGTATACTAGTAGAGTCTTCAAAAATAAATCGTATATTCCTAACTATAAATATATGTGGCCCTATGGTGTGGCAAAACTTGACTGTCAGACCATGGTAATCATTTTACACTCTACTGAGTGCTTTTAAAAACACTGAATTTTATGTGAACAACAATGTCCAATCAGTTTCAAGTGTGTGTGTGTATGTGTGTGTGTGTGTGTTAGTCGCTCAGTCGTGTCCAACTCTTTATGACCTCATGGACTGTAGCCCGCCAGGCTCCTCTGTCCATGGAATTCTCTAGGTAAGGTAATAGCATACAATTTAATTTAAACATCGCTCTTGCATGCAAGAGAGTCTAAACAAGAACCCTTTAAGATCCACTCTTAGATAGAACAAAGCCTGATGGAAAGATCAAGCTTAGAAGCTAGTCACATTTTACCAGAGTTTAATATGAGATATTTTTTTAATGTGTTTGCTATAAAACTAAATGTGAAGATACATTCCATTATTAATCAAGACAAAATTCCCTCAAATTTTAAAGTTGGGGGAAAAAACCTTCCTGCATAACTGACATGCTTTTTAATTAGATAACCAGGTATATAACCCCTCCTATTGGCAATGTGTAGAGTTGCAAGAATAGAAAACAAAACTAGGTCAGAGGGAAGGAAGGAATAAGTGAGGTTGAAGAGAGACAGTGAGACCAAAATTCTCCCTGCCTGACTAGTTTGAACATACCTTCATCATAACTCTATGATGCGGGACATTACAGCTGGACCCAAACACTAGCCCAGTGGAAAGACTAGCAATCACTTGAAATGCCAAAATCCGTACTTCATATGTAACTGAAAGTCCACTGTGTCAACAGTAAGAGTACATAACTCACTGTGTCCACAGCACATTATAGGTGCACCATATGATACCACAGAAGTCTTCTAATGCACTTCTACTTATATCTATTCACTCGGGCAATTAAAAAATTATGAAAATTACAGCATCAATAAACCAAACAGATGAGACAGACTCAGAGTTCTTCTTCTGCATCTGTCCATCTATCTGTCTGTCTCTGTATCTCTTTCTCATGTTAGTATGTAATTTAAAAATCAATACTGGTCTAGTTTCTATGTTGGATATCTCATAATGAAAGAGAGAGAGAGAGAAAGCTCTAGAAAATATCAGACAGAAGCAAAACTGTAAGTAAAATGCATCAATAAAATCTTTTGAATGTAGTGTGGCCTAACAGACCCTTTAGGGTTAACTATTAGCAGTGCAATCTTAAATAGATTACTTAACCTTTCTGAGGTCAATTTCCTTCTGTCTTAATTGGGAATAATTATTTCTGGCTTAATAGTGTTGTTGTGAAGAATGAATGAAATCATATCTGTGTAACACCAATCCTAGCTGCTAACACTTAATAAGTACTATATCATAAGAGGATTTCATCATTTAATCTTACACAAGTAAAAAAATAATATAGTCAAAATATGCAAATCCTGAGATGAAATTAAATGTAAGCACATAACAAGATAAGATCTACTATTATTTTCAAGTTTAAAAAGATAAAATATGAATGCATTGGTTTAAGATTTAGCAAACTGAACAAACTATAAGATTTTAAATATCATTATTAAGGTGCAAGAAGGTATAAAAATATTCTGTGCATATAAATCCAGCATGAAACACAGACTATGGAAAAAGTTGAGTAAGGGAAAGCATTGATTCTTTAATAACAGAAGGAAGTTAAGAGAAATAAAATGCTTTAATTTTGCAAGAGACTGCTTTGTGGCATGCAGATGTAAGGTATGCCAAGACGACGTTATGGATCCTACTTTGACACTGATAAGAGGATCCAGGAACATGTAGGTCCCGGGGGGTAAAGTTCAAATCATGACAAACGTAATAGGTAGCATCAGTTAAAATTCACCATTATCCACTGATTTGCTCATTTATAATTCAGAGGGTGGGTTTCTTTACAGAGTGAAAATACAATGTGTTATTTAAGAGGCAAAAACATGGTGTGTTTGAGAAATTGAAAAACAAGGCTGAAATACAGAGAATGAGGGTATAAAGGCATATTTAAACCATACTACACAATTTGGATTTTATTGCAAGTGGCATACAGCATCCTAATATCCCCTAAATCAAGGATAAAACCATATAATTCAGTGTGTGTTGATAAGATCAAGAAGAGGGAGGTATTAGTTACCAATTGCTGCAAGATATTGGTGTTTAATAGACATTAGGTTCTTAACATCTTGTAATCAGTTTGACTGATATAACTTTTCACGGGTTGGTAGGATTTTACAGTTCCGTTGCTAAGCAAGTGATCTGCTTCTATCTGCATTATGATCTTAGAGTGGGAGGGGTCATAGAGAAGGACATTTATGACAGACCAAATAGACCAGACACATTCTGAAGGCCCTTGAGATAAACCATCCTCCAACATATTAGTTACTAATTCTCTTTATATGTACTGGCTTGTTCTTTTACTTAGTATATAAATTTACAATATTTTTGAGGCAAATTAAATTCCCCTATTGAGTTATAGTACATACTATAAGAATTAGGTTGTTTAAGGGCTTACAACTCCTTGCACAATACTAAAGATTGGTTAGAATTTCAAGCAAGGAGAGTCACATACTACTGCAGAAAATGTCGGTTTTTATATACAATGAAAATCCTACAGGGACGATAGATTCAAAATTTAGGTTATTACTCACCTTCCATGTGATTAGCAATGGCCACCCTTGAAGCTTTGAACCAAGTCTTAATTCTTAAATCAATTAACTGGTGCACAGGAGATTGCTTCTTTATTATTACTCTTAATATTACTGTGTGTGTGTCTCTGCGTATTTCAAAATAAAAGAGAAAATTTTTTTTTTCAAAATGAAAGTAATCATCTCAAGTTAAATTTGTTTACATGAATTTTACATAAATGGCCCTAACAAAGGTACATCAAAGCAGTACTCTACTATGGTTTCTGGTAAAATTTTAAGATTTAAAGAACATCAATTTTTTGTTGTTGTTAGTTGCTCAGTCATGTCCAACACTCTGTGACTGCATGGACCCTCCAGGCTCCTCAGCCTATGGAACTCTGCAGGCAAGAATACTGGAGTGGGTAGTCATTCCCTTCTCCCGGGGATCTTCCCGACCTAGGTATCAAACCTGGGTCTCCTACACTGCAGGTAGATTCTTTACCATCTGAACCACTAGGGAAGCCCAAAGGTAAATTTATCTTCTATAAAAAATTGAGAAACAATTCTTATTTAAAGGGAAAATATTACTAGCATTTTGCGATGACCCAAAAGTATATACATACTTATATATGAAAAGTCTTTAAAAAAATCTGTGGCTGAAAATGTTTTTTCTCTTGTAAGTATTCAGAAACATATACTTCCAGTGGCTAAGTATATGTATCTAAAATTTAAGAACAGAGACTAACTAAGACGGAACAAATTTTCTTGGCCTGGAGTCTATGTCAGACAACTACTTCACGTTGCCATGAATAAACCTGAATATTAGAATCACCAGGAAAAAATCGATCATATCCCAGCTAATGGGGCCCCACCTTCAGAGACAGATGTAATTGGTTTGAACAGCGCTGAGGCAGCAGTATTTTCTCAAATATTTCCCAGGCGATTTTAATGGGGAATCAGTAACCCCACTACTACTGGGTTCTTCAACTCTGACCACCAACTAGCAGCAGCAGTACCACCTGTGAACGTGCGAGACATCCCTAGACTCCACTCCAGGCCTACTGAACCAGACCCTCCAGTGGTAGGACCCAGGAGTCTGTGCTGTAACAGGTTCTCCATGTGATTCTCACGCTCTTTGAAGTTAGAGAACCACTACACTGCACTCTAAGATATCTCTTGCAGATTTTTGTTCCTAGTGTACTCAGTATGGGAGGCCTATCTTTGAAGACTGGACAGTTTGAGAGAAGGAACTGAGATGCACAAGCTCAGTTAATTGGGGAATCTGATAGGTGGCCCACCTATTCACAGGAGTTTGCATTGGGGTCTTCTCTCTAGCCATGAAATAAATTCGTTATGGCAAGCTTTGCTGGTTTAAGTTCAATTTTCCAGCTTCAGAAGTGTTTTGGGACATATATCTAACTTTGGGTGAAATATTAGCAAGGCACCTTTGCCACAGATCTAAATTTTTCTGCTTATCTTTAATTAGATTTATCTTCCCTGGTGGCTCAGTCAGTAAAGAATTTGTCTACAATGCAAGAAACACAGGCTCAATACCTGGGTAGGGAAGATTCCCTGGAAAAGGGAATAGCAACCCACTCCAGAATTGTTGACTGGAGAATCCCATCCACAGAGGAGTGACTAAAATTTTCATCCCTACATATTTGTCTCTGTGTCTTTATTATAAATTGTGGTTTAGTCACTAAGGCATATCCAACTCTGTGACTCCATGGACTGCAGCATGCCAGGCTTCTCTGTCCTTTACTATCTCCCCGAGTTTGCTCAAACTCATGTCCATTAAGTTGGTGATGCCATCCAACCATCTCATCCTCTGTTGCCCCCTTGTCCTTCTGCTCCCAATGCTTCCCAGCATCAGAGTCTTTTCCAATCAGCTCTTCACATCAGGTGGCCAAAGTATTGGAGCTTCAGCTTCAGCATCAGTCCTTTCAATGAAAAATCAGTGTTGATTTCCTTTAGGATTGACCAGTTTGATTGCCTTGCTGTCCACGGGACTCTTTAGAGTCTTCTCCAACATCACAGTTCAAAAGCATCAATTCTTTGGATCTCATTCTTCTTCACAGTCCAACTTTCACATCTGTACATGACTACTGGATAATTCATAGCTTTGACTATACAGATCTTTGTCAGCAAAGTGATGTCTCTGCTTTTTAATATGCTGTGTAGGTTTTTCATAGCTTTCCTTTCAAGGAGCAAGAATCTTTTAAGGAGCAAAAATTTTTTATTTTATGGCTGCAGTCACCATCCACAGTGATTTTGGAGCCCAAAATCTTTCACTGTTTCCACTTTTTGTCCTTCTATTTGCCATGAAGTGATGGGGCCAGATGCCATGAACTTAGTATTTTGAATGAGGAGTTTTAAGCCACCTTTTGCCACCTCTCTTTTCACCTTCATCAAGAGGCTCTTTCAGTTCCTCTTCACTTTCTACCATTAAAGTTGTATCATCTGCATATCTGAGACTGACGATATTTCTCCTGGTAATTTTGATTCCAGCTTGTTATTCATCCAGCCCCAGCATTTTGCACAATATACACTGTATATATGTTAAATAAGTAAGGTGAAAATATACAGCTTTTTCATATCCTTTTCCCAATTTTGAACCAGTTCCATGTCCGGTTCTAACTGTTGTTTCTTGACTCACATGCAAGTTTCTCAGGAGACAAGTAAGGTGGTTTGGTATTCCCATCTCTTTAAGAATTTTCCACAGTTTTTCATGATCCACACAGTCAAAGGCCTTAGCACAATCAATGAAGCAGAAGAAGATGTATTTCTGGAATTCTCTTTCATTTTCTATGAGCCAGTGGATGTTGGCAGTTTGATATCTGGTTCCAGTGTGTGTGCATGTGTGCTTAGTCGTGTCTGACTCCCTGTGACACCATGGACTGGAGTCCACCAGCTCCTCTGTACTGGAATCTGTTTATAATAAGGGCTTCCCAGGTGGCGCTAGTGCTAAAGAATCTGCCTGCCAATGAGGGGTCTCAAGAGATGTGGGTCCCATCCCTGGATTGGGATGATCCCCTGGAATAGGAAATGGCAACCCACTCTAGTATTCTTGCCTGGAAAATTCCATGGACATGTGCTGGAAGCAACTCAGCACACACAGCACATACAGAAAATAACAGGAGACAAGTTACATGTATTGCCTCCTATAAGCCATGTCAAAGAGAGAATTCTTTACTAAATGGTGAGAGACAGCACACTTGAGGGGAGGGACTGGGTTGAATCTTTTGGTGAGAGTTACATGCTACAAGCTGGGAAAAGTTTATCAAGCGTCCATTTTAGGAAAGCTGGATGGTGGGAGTACAGGAGAGCAAGTATGGTTGAAAGGAGAAAGTAGGTACTGGAAAATACAAAAGACTAGATTTTGATACTAATTCCACAGCATAATTCCCTGAAATATCCTTTGGGAAGCAAGATGCAGGCTGAAGTTGATGGGTTTGTTTAGGCTCTTTCCGTTTTGTAGTCTGTTTCTGTGTAATGAGTACAGCAGACTGTTTAAATTTGGTTACAAATCTTGGTCTGATATTTCCGCAATCATTTTTGAACCAGGCAAGCAAAGCTTGCACTTTTTTCCTCCTTGCATTTATATGATGTCTAAATAGGCATCTTATGGATTTTTTATGTTCATTTCCTTGACAACTAATGTTGTTGAGAGTCAATTATCTTATTGTCATTTTTATTTTTTCTTCTGTAAGGCAGAGCACTTTGCCCAATTTTCTATTGTCTTGCTGGCTAAACTGTAACTTTTTTTAATTTCATAAAAGCATAGGAATATTTTACTTACACTAGAAGAACAAAAAACAATATTATCAATATTGATACCTACCCATGCTATAGTTTGCTATGTTTTTCACACTCTTTTATGGCTACAAATGTAATAATAGAAATGCCTAATTTTTACTTTGATTTTATATATACTACTGCTGCTAAGTCACTTCAGTCGTGTCCGACTCTGTGTGGCCCCATAGACGGCAGCCCACCAGGCTCCTCCATCCCTGGGATTCTCCAGGCGAGAACACTGGAGTGGGTTGCCATTTCCTTCTCCAATGCATGAAAGTGAAAAGTCAAAGTGAAGTCACTCAGTCGTGTCTGACTCTTCACGACCCCATGGACCGCAGCCAACCAGGCCCCCCATCCATGGGATTTTCCAGGCAAGAGTACTGGAGTGGGTGCCATCGCCTTCTCCAGATTTTATATATATTGTGTCAATTTTTATGTGCTGATTTGGAACTTGCTTTTTTCCACTGAAAAGGATGCTCTGATCTTTCAAACACATCAGTGTTTGAAGATATATAGGTTAACTGCTGCATAATATTCTAGCGTATAGATGGGTATTTTAGGGATTACAATTGGAGAAGGCAATGGCACCCCACTCCAGTACTCTTGCCTGGAAAATCCCATGGACGGAGGAGCCTGGTGGGCTACAGTCCATGGGATCGCCAGAGTCGGACACGACTGAGTGACTTCACTTTCACTTTTCACTCTGATGCACTGGAGAAGGAAATGGCAACCCACTCCAGTGTTCTTGCCTGGAGAATCCCAGGGATAGAAGAGCCTAGTAGGCTGCCATCTCTGGAGTCACACAGAGTCATACACAACTGAAGTGACTTAGCAGCAGCAGCAGCAGGGTTTACAACATTTTGCTCTTAGGAGCAATACATGATTGTCTCCTTGTCCACTCCATGCTAACATGCCAGCCTGTAAGGGGTCACATCTGTCCTGTTCACCATGCTGTCCCTGGGGTCTGGAATGGTACTTGGCACACAGCTGAAACTAGATGAGTATTAGATGAATAAGTAACTAAATGGATATACCTGCTAGTTGTCCCCTCAGTACTCTGAGGAAGTTAAACTGTAGCTCTAACTATTAAGAATTCTATTGAATCTGAATGTCTAGACAGCAGACACAGGGATCTGTATATATCTGTATATTTCATGGCTTCCCAAGGCAACTTTTTCAGATTATAAGTATGAGAACAATTATTCTTTACAGCAGTGGTTCTCATATTGTCATCCCAGGCAGCAAGAACATCACCAGGGAACTTGTTAAAAATGAAAATTCTATTGCTCCAACCCAGATCTACTGAATCAGAAACTCTGGGACTGAGGCCCAGCAATCTGTGGTTTAACAAGCCCATTGGTGATGCAAATTTCTGAGAACCATGTCTTTAATGAATAGCTGGTCTTTGAATGAAGACAGGTGTTGCTACCTAGCTCCTAATGGTAATAAAAATTATCAATATTTTCTCCACTAGCTTAAACACTAAAACGTGATATGAATAATTGATCATAACCTACTAAGTTATGCTAGTTGAGAAGAATAGAGAAGTTAGAATGGATTTCATGTAAAGCCTATAAAAACAACCCCATTATGTTACAATCACACTTTAACAAATGCTAAAAATTTATACTGCTTACTCACATAAATTGTGTTTTCTTAAAAGTTTTATTGTTTTTTTTAAATATATGTGTTTAGCGTATAGAGTAATATGTGGTACAAATTATATCAAATACATGGAAGCAATTTTCCAAGATTTGGTTTCCAGCACAGATAGGATAATAGAGCTACATTTTTATAATGTTATTTGTCTCCTTAGTTTCTTCCCATCAGTACATTTATGAATTTAGTGGACAATATTAAGAGATCTGAGGATTCTTCCTCATTTAACTTCTAGTCAAAAGACTACTTCAGCATGTTGCAATGTAATTCCACTCTCTAGGAGATGGTTATAATTCATTTCTCTTTGTAAACTAAATCAAATGCTGAGAGTGTTATAGAAAGCCACAGCTCAGGACTTTTAACAGTAGGTTGAGAGGGTTGCTAAGTATAGTACAGCGTAAGTTCTAGCAGCCTAATTGACTCAGTTTGTTCTGTAATAATAATTATAGCCTTTTGTAATTGGGACCTGTGAAATATGCCAAAGAGTGTTTAACTCCCTTTGCCTTTACAGATTTAATAAAAGGTCAAACTCTTTCAAAATGATAATCTATTTCTCTTTCTATATCGTTACTTGCTCCAAGGAAACTGCTGTTATCTCATGAATTACTACTTGATTGCAATTCAGTCAAGGAAAGTTTACCTGATAGGATATGTAAGGAATAAATGAAAAACATTTCAATTGACAAAATTTCCCTTAATCTTTCCTGAAAATATATAGTCAACAAAATCTATCACACTGAAGGAATGAAATATTTTCTTTAAAAAGACTTTAAAAAGACTGTTGATTTAAATTGGTAAGTTAGAATTTGTCTTCATAATAAATGGAAACATATTTCTCTAGTAGCCAGAACTATTTTACTGGTCTGCTGAAAGTCACTATTTTACTTGAGGCACTGCCAACTTAAATATCTTAAAGATTTTATTCAATTACCTAGAGTGAAGAAAAGTACATTCAACGTTTTCAAATAATCACTTGTGGTATGTTTTTATTTTAAAGTATCTCAGGTCCTCTTAATTAAGTAGGAACTTATGATAGACATGAACAATTTTTTTATAAGAATGTGAGGAAATTTTTTCATCTACAGTTCTTCAGAACACTATTTCAGAAAAAAAAATCTACATGTATTTTATATAAATTTTAATTACAGAAATATTTTTCAGCCATACATATGTTTAAAACATAATCAGGGTAAAATTTTAATTAGCCTTGACTTCTGCTCTCAAAATTCTTTTGACTATTATGTACAATAGTCAAATATAATCAAAAAAAATGTTTAAAAGCATTATTCAAGTAAATGAGAGATTTAGAGATTTGCATACAAAAATCACTTTTGGAGGCTTCTAGCAATATGAAGAGATGGGAATACCAGACCATATTACCTGCCACCTGAAAAATCTTTATGCAGGTCAAGAAGCAACAGTTAGAACAGGACATGAAACAATGGACTGGTCCAAATTGGGAAAGGAGTACATCAAGGCTGCATATTGTCAATCTGCTTATTTAAATTATAGGCAGAGTACAGCATGCAAAATGCTGGACTGGATGAAGCACAAGCTGGAATTAAGACTGCTGGAAGAAATATCAATAACCTCAGATATGCAGATGACACCACTCATGGCAGAAAGCAAAGAAGAACTAAAGAGACTCTTGAAGAAAGTGAAAGAGGAGAGTGAAAAAGTTGGCTTAAAGCTCAACATTCAGAAAACTAAGATCATGGCATCTAGTCCCATCACTTCATGGCAAATAGATGGAGAAACAATGGAAACAGTTACAGACTTTATTTTTGGGAGCTCCAAAATTACTGCAGATGGTGACTGCATCCATGAAATTAAAAGATGCTTGCTCCTTGGAAGAAAAGTTATGAGCAACCTAGACAGAATATTAAAAAGCAGACATTACTTTGCCAGCAAAGGTCTGTCTAGTCAAGGCTATGGTTTTTCCAGTGGTCATGTACAGATGTGAGAGTTGGACTATAAATATAAAGCACCGAAGAATTGATGCTTTTGAACTGTGGTGCTGGAGAAGACTCTTGAGAGTCCTTTGGACTGCAAGGAGATCCAACCAGTCCATGCTAAAGGAGATCAGTCCTGCATGTTCATTGGAAGGACTGATGTTGAAGCTGAAACCCAATTCTTCGGTCACCTGATGCAAAGAGCTGACTCATTTGAAAAGACCCTGATACTGGGAAAGATTGAAGGCAGGAGGAGAAGGAGATGACAGAGGATGAGATGGTTGGATGGCATTACCAACTCAATGGACATGAGTTTGAGTAAACTCTGGGAGTTGGTGACAGACAGGGATGCCTGGCGTGCTGCGGTCCATGGGGTCACAAAGAATCGGACATGACTGGATGACTGAACTGAACTGAACAAATAATATGAAACAGACACTAGATTGAACAGACCCTAGGTCCATAATATGGTATAAAATAATCAGTTCTTGATAAAATCAAAACAATACAGTTTTACTTTCTGATTCAAGATGGTGGATTAGAAGGGCATGTACTCATCTCTTCTTGCAAGAGCACCAAAATTGCCACTAGCTGTTGAACAGTCATCAACAGGATGATGCTGGAAGCCACCAAAAATAGATACCCTATGTCCGGAGACAAAGAAGAAGCCTCAGGGAGTTGGTGGGAGAGGCACAATCATGATAAAATCAAAGGCCATACCCACCCTGTAGGTGGCCCACAGAGTGCAGAACAATAATACCAAAGAAGTTCTCACACTGTTGTGAAGGTTCTGAACCTAATCCACATCAGGCTTTCCAGCCCGGGGAACCACAAAGTGACTGGGAATCCCCAGGGAATCTGGCCTTGATTATAGGACTTCCAGAGGACTGGGAGAAACAGAGACTCCCATCTTGGAGGGCACAAACAAAATTTTGAACACACCAAGACCCAGAGGAAAGGAGCATTGACCCCACAGGAGACTGAACCAAAACCACCTGCCAGTGTTGGAGGGCCTCTTGTGGAGGTGTGGATCAGCAGGGGCTCATCACAGGGGTGGGGTCACTGGAAGATCGCCTTGGTGTTAACCTCTTGAAGTTTGCCATTAACCCTGCCACAGAGCCCACTGACTCCTGGGCTGGAATGCCCCAGGCCAAACAGCAACTGTGGAGAGAAGGCAACCATACTCATCAGCAGATAACTGGATTAAAGCTCTACTGAGCAAAGCTCTGCCCATGAGAGCATGACCCAGTTTTTCCCTCCCATCAAGAGGGACCCAGTCCTTCCCATCAAGAAGCTTACACAAAACTCTTAGCCTCATCCATCAGAGAGTGGACAGAAAGCAATAGGAAGCACAGTCTCACAGAGGCTAAAACAAAAGCCATACTACATATAATCATGATGAAAAAGTGAGAAGTTATGTCCCAGATGAAGGAACAAGATAAATCCCCAGAAAAACAGCTAGATGAAGTAGAGATAAGCAACCTTCAGGAAAAAGAATTCAGAGGAGTGATCATGAAGATGATCCAGGACCTTGGGGAAAGAATGGAGACAAAGATTGAGAAGATGCAAGAAATGCTTACCAAAGACCTACAAGAACTAAAGAATAGACAAATAGAGATGAATAATACACCAGAAGGAATCAATAGTGGAGTAACTGAGGCAGAAGAACAGATAAATGACCTGGAGCACAGAATGGTGGAAATCACTGCCACAGAACAGAATATAGAAAAAAGAATGAAAAGAAGTGAAAACAATCTAAGAGACCTTCGGGACAACATTAAACACACCAACATTCGCATTATAGGGGTCCCAGAAGGAGGAGACAGAAAAAGGACCTGAGAAAATATTGGAAGAGATAATACCTGAAAACTTCCTGAATATGGGAAAGGAAATAGTCAACCAAGTCCAGGAAGCACAGAGAGTCCCAGGCAGGATAAACACAAGGAGGAACACACTGAGACACATAGCAATCAAACTGACAAAAATTAAAGACAAAGTATTCAAAGCAACAGGGGGAAAATGACAAATAACATACAAGGGAACTCCCATCACGCTATCAGCTGATTTCTCAATAGAAACTCTACAAGAAGGAAGGGAATGCCACAATATATTTAGAGTGATGAAAGGGAAAAACCTACAACCAAGAATACCAAGCAAGACTCTCCTTCAGATTTGATGGAGAAATCAAAAACTTTGCAGAAAAGCAAAAGTTAAAAGAATCAATCACCATCAAACTAGCTTTACAACAAATGGTAAAGGAACTTCTCTAGGAAGGAAACACAAGAGAAAGAAAAGACCTACAGAAAGTAAACCCCACCAAAATTAAAAAAAGATAATAAGATCATACATTTCAGTAATTAAAAGTAAATGGATTAAATACAGCAACCAAAAGATATATAGATTGGGTGGATGAAAACATGTGCAGGTATGCACTTCCACTTACCACATCACTCTGATCCACCCAAACTGTTTCTGATTATCTTATATTTTTAAGTTAATCATGTTCCCATATGGCCTGAAATTATAATTATCTTTTATTTTTTTCTCTGGCTATTAACTGTGAAAACTGATAAACACCTTTCACTCTTGTGATTATATAACTATTACTCATTTATACCAATGTATAATGATGGGTCAAGAGAAAAATAATAGAACTCTTTATCACCTAGGATCTACTAGAAAACTGTGTAATCACTTTTTAAAATCCAGATGCATATCAGAAGGATTAACTTGAAGTTTTTTGAAAATAAAAACAATGCTCAGGTATTGATTTTTTTCTCCAGAGCTCTAAATATGTTTCTAATGAGCAGTCTTATTTAAAAACAACTGGACTATATGATGATCTTTTACTTTTATCTAGTATTTTTCACTTTTTCTATTCTATATTCAGTGCTGCCATTTCATTTAGTTTATGTTTTCCAACTTCTCCATCTCTTCCTTTTCTTTAATCTTTTCTTCAAGCCTTTATCAAGTGTAGTAGAAAAGCTTTTGTATACATACATATATATATAAAAACATGTATAAAATGTATATTTTAGAAAATTTATGAATTTTTGCCTAACTAAACAAATTATGACATTTTGATTCCACTTGACTCCATATGAACAGAATGGTAGATTTCTAATTAAAAAATAGTTATGCAACAAGCAACAAAGGTTTAGTGTATGGCATAGGGAACTATAGTCAATATCTTGCAATAACCTATGACGAAAAATAATTTCAAAAATAATATAAGTGCATTCATAAAACTGAATTGCCTTTCTGAGTACCTGAAACATTGTAGTCAACTATACTTCTTTAAAATATATATATTTAAAAAACAATATTATAATTTCAATATTATGCCAAAGACAGGCATGTGTCATCCAGGAACTGATTTTATATATTGTACTTAAAAGGCTTTTTTAACTAATTTAATTTAGTGATTACCAAAATTTTAATTACACAATAAAAAGTAAAAATTTTTTTAAACATTAGATTCATTTCATTTAATGTTACATGAATCTATGAATTAATGGCAATGGTTTCAGTGAAAAGATTCCAGGAAAAGTTATAAAATTTAATATGATATAAATGACATGCAGTATATTGTTAATTTTTCCCCTTAATCTAGAAAAGCAAAATAAGCTGCATCTCCTGAGGTCTTAACATTTTAATGAAGAAAAAGACATTCTAAAAACAGATTTAAAATCGAATATGAGTCTTATTTTCTCGACTTAGATAAACATGTAAGTAGTATTTTTTGGAGTTCAAATAAAGAGTACAAACCTGAAAGAATGCTCTTTGGTTCAGGTACTGTTAAGGCCTCAATTGGAGAATTTTGAGCATTATTTGCTAGTGTGTGAGATGAATGCAATTGTGCAGTAGTTTAAACATTCTTTGGTATTGCCTTTCTTTGGGACTGAATGAAAACTGACCTTTTCCAGTCCTGTGGCCACTGCTGAGTTCAAATTTGCTGCATATTGAGTGCGACACTTTGACAGCATCATCTTTTAGGATTTGAAATAGCTCAGGTGGAATTCCATCACCTCTACTAGGTTTGTTCAGAGAATGCTTTCTAAGGCCCACTTGCCTTCGCATTCCAGGATATCTGGCTTTAGGTGAGTGATCACACCATCATAGTTATCTGGGAAATTAAGATCTTTTTTGTATAGTTCTTCTGTGTATTCTTGCCACCTCTTCTTAATATCTTCTGCTTCTGTTAGGTCCATACCATTTCTGTCCTTTATTATGCCCATCTTTGATCAAATGTTCTTTTGCTATCTCTAATTTTCCTGAAGAGACCTCTAGTCTTTCTCATTCTATTGTTTTCCTCTATTTCTTTGCATTGATCACTGAGGAAGGCTTTCCTATCTCTCCTTGCTATTCTTTGTAACTCTGCATTCAGATGGATATGTGGGATTTGATTTAGGCCATACCTAAATGGTCTAGTGGTTTTCCCTATTTTCTTCAATTTAAGTCTCAATTTGGCAATAAGTAGTTCATGATTTGAGCCAGTCACCTCCCAGTCTTGTTTTTGCTGCATGTATTGAACTTCTCCAGCTCTGACTGCAATGAATATAATCAATCTGATTTCGGTATTGACCATTTGGAGATGTCCATGTGTAGAGTTGTCTCTTGTGTTGTTGGAAGAGGGTGTTTGCTATGACCTGTGTGTTCTCTTGGCAAAACTGTTAGCCTTTTGCCTTGCTTCATTTTCTTCTCCAAGGTCAAACTTACCATTAAGTCCAGGTATCTCTTGACTTCCTACTTTTACATTCCTGTCCCCTGTGATGTAAAGAACATCTTTATTATGTGTTAGTTCTAGAAAGTCTTGTAGGGTGTCATATAACTGCTCAACTTCATTTTGGGGGGAGTTATTTCCCCACTGTTCTCAAGTAGCGTTTCAGCACCTACCAACCTGGGAAGTTCATCTTTCAATGTCATGTCTTTTTGCCTTTTCATACTGTTCATGGGGTTCTCAAGGCAAGAATACTGGAGTGGTTTGCCATTCCCATCTCCAGTGGACCACATTTTGTCAGAACTCTCCACCATGACCTGTCTGTCTTGGTTGGCCTTACATGGCATGGTTCATTGTTTCATTGAGTTAGACAAAGGTATGGTTCCTGTGATCAGTTTGGTTAGTTTTCTGTGACTGTGATTTTCATTCACAGGGACACTCACTAATTATTAGTTCTAATACATTATGCTTCATTTTAAAAAAAAATATTTTTTGTACTTTTTTTTAAAGACAAATGATCTCTTAAGCAAGAAATAGGCTGAATGAAATAAAGAAGAAAAAAAGGGAAGCATACCAGTGCCAAACGAGCTCCGTTAATACATCCGAAACTATATAAATGTAACTTTGAAGCTTTAAGTATTTTTCTTCTAAAATATTTTTAATCTTATAGAGAAGTATTAATTTTTCAAAGAAGATATGGACAAAATGATACATATTTTAAGTAACTCCATAGATTAAGTTGGAATTTAGGTAATTCCATGCATTAAGTTAGGTTTCCCTTGTGGCTCAGCTGGTAAACAATCTGCTGCAATGCGGGAGACCTAGGTTTGATTCCTGGGTGGGGAAGAACCCTGGAGAATAGAAAGGTTATTGACTCTAGTACTCTAGCCTGGAGTATATAGTCCATGGGGTCGCCAAGAGTTGTACTTGAATGAGAAGCTTTCACTTTCACTTCATGTATTAAATTTGATTCTAAGACAATTCCATGTATTAATTTATTTAATCCTTACAACATTGTTAAATTGGTACCATCATTATCTCCAGTTACAAAAGAGAGTACTGACGCATAGTAATTTTATAAGGTCCCATAGCTGGTTAAGTGCTTTATTCAAGTTACACAAGATACTCTACAAAAGCAGAAGTCACATTCATAGTGTATTGTTATGAAGCTTCAGTTCAGTTCAGTTCAGTCGCTCATTCGTATCTGACTCTTTGCAACCCAATGAACTGCAGCACACCAGGCTTCCATGTCCATCACCAAATTCCAGAGTTTACTCAAACTCATGTCCATCAAGTCGATGATGGCATCCAACCATCTCATCCTCTGTTGTCCCTTTCTCCTCCTGCCTTCGACCTTTCCCAGTATCAGGATCTTTTCCAATGAGTCATTTATTCCCATCAGGTGGCCAAAGTATTGGA
Organism: Bison bison bison; assembly: GCF_000754665.1. Taxonomy (NCBI): domain Eukaryota; kingdom Metazoa; phylum Chordata; class Mammalia; order Artiodactyla; family Bovidae; genus Bison; species Bison bison. Next base: position 20,155,584 of record NW_011495082.1, read on the forward strand.
GTTCCAGCTTTAGCATCAGTCCTTCCAATTAATATTCAGGACTGATCTCCTTTAGGGTGGACTGGTTGGATCTCCTTGCAGTCCAAGGGACTCTCAAAAGTCTTCTCCAACACCACAGTTCAAAGCATCAATTCTTTGGTGCTCAGCTTTCTTTACAGTCCAGCTCTCATCTCTATACATGACCACTGGAAATGCCATAGCTTTACTAGATGCACCTTCATTGGCAAAGTAATGTCTCTGCTTTTCAATATGCTATCTAGGTTGGTCATAGTTTTTCTTCTGAGGAGCAAGCATCTTTTAATTTCATGGCTGCAGTCACCATCTGCAGTGATTTTGGAGCCCAAAAAAATAAAGTCTGTCACTGTTTCCACTGTTTCCCCATCTATTTCCCATGAAGTGATGGGACCAGATGCCATGATCTCAGTTTTCTGAATGTTGAGCTTTAAACCAACTTTTTCACTCTCGTCTTTCACTTTCATCAAGAGGCTTTTGAGTTCCTCTTCACTTTCTGCCGTAAGGGTGGTGTCATCTGCATATCTGAGGTGATTGATATTTCTCCCAGCAACCTTGATTCCAGCTTGTGCTTCTTCCAGCCCAGCGTTTCTCATGATGAACTCTGCATAGAAGTTAAATAAGCAGGGTGACGATATACAGCCTTGACATACTCCTTTCCTAATTTGGAACCAGTCTGCTGTTCCATATCCAGTTCTAACTGTTGCTTCTTGACGTGCATACATTTTTATCAGTATGGAGTCAAATCATTTTGTGTCTTATAGCCTTTAGGCCATCTTCCTATTAGATTTTTGAGTCTAGAATCATTGTCCTAAAATGAAGTAGCTATACATTCACTTCATTACATTTTAAGAGGATGATTTCATCTCGAAATTCTAAGCGAAATTATTTGAAAGAAATATGTGTGTTTGCTGAATGCATGCAACATCTATACTGGAAGTTTTCTTACAAAGCATCATAAAATTCCTCAACCCAATCTGTATGTAGTAAAGGTTTTGAAAGCCTAAGAAATAGGGCTGCCACAGTGATTCAGTTGTATTAGCATCTTTGTTCTTCAAAATGTTAGTGTTGCTTCATCTTTGCCTATTAGCAACCGAATCGTGATATTATTTTGAATAGATTTAAAAATTGCTTTCTTCACCAAATAAAGTAAAATAAAGCCAACAGAAGTTTTAAGCACTATGTTCTTTTGAATTCTGTTCATATTGTAGTCTCAGAATCCTAGTTCTAATATAAGGAATTCAATCCATCACTCCATGGTTCTATTTTATCACACCGTGTTAAATGATCCCAAGTAGCCTCACTTGCTTAGTCACGGCCCTTCTGTCAAGTAAATAGCTACTAAGAAATGTGCAAAGTACGAAGATTACTCCTTAGGAAAGTGGGGCAGCTAATTAGTTTAGTTCTTATAAAGATTATAATTATCCACTTATCCAAAAGCCATTTTGCTGGTGGTAGCCATTTATTTTAAAATTTTAGAATCCACAAAACACTTCTAAAATTAAAGTCACTTTTAAAAATTACTATTACACCAAGAAGTGATAGTAAGCAGATTAGGTGCCTAATGCAGTTTAGAACTATTATCACTGAGATATATAGCCTCATTTCAGTGCAATGGTAAATTAGCCAATAAAGGAAGGATAGTTAATAACAGATATGTGAAACTCAAAAGGATTTACCCGACACCTATATTAACAATGAGATGCAAATCAAGAGATAGCTATAATAAGCCAGACAAGCTAGCCCTATTTCTTCCCTGTTTCCTTCTCCTTTCCCCCTCTTCTTCCCTCCCACCTGCTCCCCTCCCTTCCTTCCTTCTCTCCTTCTTTCTCTTTTCCTTCCTTCCTCCCCACTTCTCCCTTTCTCTCTTTTTATACTTAAAACATAATGACTAGCAGCTGTCTGGACCTTCTAGAAAGGAAATTACAAGAAATGGAATCCTTGCTTTCATTCTTTATTTGTGCCTGACAGTTAACCTAATACACTTTTATCTTGAAATACCCTTCATCGAAAGTAGGTATGGCAGTTAGGAAGGCATCAAATGCAAGTATAAGATTCTGACCTGGGGAAGCATTTTGGGTGGAAACGTTAAGTCAGTCAAGCATAAGTTGAAGGGTTCCTAGTTATTCTGCTTTCCAGACCCATCACTAATTTAATCAGATTCCAATACAGCTTGATTTTTATGTGGTAAATATACCCACCGTGGTCCCTATCAAGAATTACTATGGACCAATACTGTGCCTGAGGTCAAATTAGAGTAGTGGAGTAACAGATACCAGGTGAGGAAATGAGGGAAGTAAACACGATCATTTTTGGAGAAATTTAGCATAAATTGGCAAGTAATTGACAGATAGGATAATAACTATCTGATGATATGGGTGTGGTGGGGTTTACTTTCCTGAGGCAAAATCACTGAGAATACTCAAAAGTCCTACTGATACATTTATACACTTCTTTACTATCATACAACTTCATCATTTTTTTATCCTCTTTAAATTTACTGCATAAGCTATAAAATGAGTGGGCTTTTCTTTATAATGCATATAATTTCATTAATAAATGGAGCACTTCTTCGAATATAGATATACGCAGATACTTGCATATGTGTGTAAATATATATATACATGGTATGTAGATGTGCTTTGTGTGCACAAACATATAAACATACTGTGTACTCATACCAATCATCTAAAATAAAGATGATTGGCTAATAGTAAATGTTAGATATCATATGTCATAATATATGTCCCCCATTATATGTCATTGATTTAATAACACTGTCAACATTGTATTTAAAAATATTTTCCAATAGCTATTCTGTTTCTTTCTGAGTGTATTATATGTAACCTTTTACGACACAATGAAACTGTCTTGTAACATTCAGTTTTAAAATATTCAGCCTTAAACTTCCTCTTTTTTTCAAGTGTCTCTGATAGCCACGTCTGTGAAATTAGAGTTTTCCCAGCACATGGTCTGCACATTCTATGTGTGCATTCAGTTCCTACATATATCATTCGAAATATGTTTTTCACAATGTTTTGTTTATCCCCACAACTTTAAATGAACCATTCTTTAGTCATTGATTCATATCTTAAATTAGGGTAATAGCAGTAAAATGTGATATACTTTAAATTATTAAACATAATCCATAAAAAGTAAATGACATGAAACACTTGGACCAAAATCACTGAGCCTTGTTCAAAGACTGATACAGAGAGAAACTCAACAATGTGCTTCTGCAGTTCACGGGAAAATCTTAAGAATGTAGAAATTGTTAAGAATACAACAAACTTGAATTAAAATTTCAATGGAATACAAATTTCACTTTTCTAATTTGGGAAACATAGATAAAGAAAATGTTTCTCTCTCCCCTCCTCCATTCCACCACAAACAGCAGCAGCTATATCTGCAAAACACCGTGTCAGACCGCAGAGAATTGAGATGGTCCATTTAGCACACTTTACAAACACTGCACTAATGACTCCTTCCTTATCACTCTTCACCTATTAAGCCATGCAATAAACATATCTTTTAAAGTTTAGCATTAGTGTGGCTTCAAATACATCTTTTATGTGCAGTAATGATTTTCTAATGAATGTGTGTGCCTCAATGTCTTCCAAGTATTGATTAGGATAAGCGGACTAATTTTCATTCTAGCAATTTTCATTTGTAAACAAGATCTTTATCAGCTTCCTACTGTATGCCTAACCTCATTAAGAAAAAAAGAATTGAGCCAGAAATATAGAATTGTGATTTTTTCTTTTTTTAGACAGATAGAGGGAAGAGGTAATGGTTAAATATTAAATATTTATAATATAAATTAAATATTACAATATTACTATAATATGTATATTATATATTACAGATATTATATTGAACTTAGAATTCCTATTTATTTAAAAAATAACATTTCCAATAACACAAAAACTTTAAAGTAATTTTGAAAAAAAGTAAGACACCAAAAATGTGATTTTAACAATACCTCAAGGGGTAAAATTGATATGAACTTGTTTCAGCCTCAATCATGTGTATTTGGCACAGTAAAATTTTTAATACAACTCATATTCAATACAATTTTGCTGGTTCTAGTACAATAGCTATATTTTTTATTTCTATCACTTTGACCTTGTGTAATATGTTATAAATATCAATTTTTAAAAGTCTATTATATGCTTTATTTCATGAAAAATTGCCTTTCTTCTTCATATTTGTAATTTTTAACATCTACATAACATTCCCTTCAGCTGATATAACCTTTAAAACCTCTTTAGACATAAGATTTTCACTTAATTTTATTATATTATAAATTAAAATTTTAACAAACGTTGCTGAGTCTGTAGCAGTATATTTTTGGATAATTTCCTTAAATCAAATTTCCTTAGGTGAGATTACCCAATCAGAGACTAGGATTACTTATTTTGATTTGAGGCCATGCACTGTATTATTTCCAGACGATCTTACCAATATATAACATCAGACTTCTTATATATAAAAATGGAAAAGGTATTTTCCTTAAGACAACTTAAGTTGTCTTAGGCTAATACCTACCAACGAAATCCTGTGTGATATTCAAATTTCTGTTAAAATTTATTTATCCTTTCCTACCACCTACAGTCTATTCAAGGTCTCTTTTTTCTCACCTGTCTGTGTGTTGCTATAAATTAATGTTTCATTGACCTTATAGGTACAGGAATATTCATCCACTTGCCGTTCTGAGATGTTAAGTAAAACATGCCTGAGTGTAAAATTCTTCTAAAAGTGAAATTTAGAGTCATTATAAGACTTACAAGTGCTCCTTCTTAACTTCCTCAAAGGATAGCATAAGCATCATTACTCTGGAGAAGAGAACACACATAAATACACTGTCATTTTGAATATGAATAACAGTACTGAAAAATGAGTAGCTCATCTTTGAAGTAGTAGTCTCATGTGGTTTTTTGAAAGCTGACATTTCCCATTCTGAAAGTGACAAACCAATAGCAAATGTCATAAAAATATTATATAAGAATTCCTTGCTGGTTTTTATTCATAGGAAAAAAATGTTTTATTTTTAAAGAGATTAATTGTCCCCCTTTTAAGGTTGAGGAGAACATCTAGAGGACTGTACTAGGTCAGACTATCTAGCAAAGTAAAATGTTTAAAAAAAAATATACATGAACACTTTGCTAAGTGAAAGACCACACATATTTGGAACTAACAAGTCATTTGAATGGTATATATTAAATGGCAAGGGATCCAACACTGACCTAGATTATAGGAAAACTAATTTTATTCAATTCTGCTATAGAATGGGATCGGTAAAATGTTTCTCTCCTGTTCTACTGCAATACAGAATGGCCAAGACTAACTATTCACGTTCAGATGAACTTAATGCCTCAGACTGTTAGACGACAAGTCGTCCAGAGGCTGTGAATAGGTGAGAATCCAGAATCAGTAACTTTTTGGAATTTGCCCTTTTTCATGTCAATGGCTCTTGCTTCTTTACTCCTTCCTTTCAATCTGCAAGTTCCCTATTCCATTCCATTTCAGTTCAGTTCAGTTGCTCAGTCGTGTCCGACTCTTTGAGACCCCATGGACTGCAGCACGCCAGGCCTCCCTGTCCATCACCAACTCCCGGAATTTACTAAAACTCATGTCCATTGAGTTGGTGATGCCATCCAACCATCTCATCCTCTGCCATCCCTTCTCCTCTTGCCTTCAATCTTTCTCAGCATCAGGGTCTTTTCCAATGAGTCAGTTCTTCACATCAGGTGGCCAAAGTATTGGAGCTTCAGCTTCAACATCAGTCCTTCCAATGAATATTCAGGTTGATTTCCTTTGATGGACTGGTTGGACTATTCCATTTAACACAGATCTAAAATGATCTTTGGGTGTAGAAAATATGTGCTTTCCAAATGTGCATTATAATCTTTCAATTTATCACTTAGGACAATGGTTTCTCTAAGTATTCAATTGCTATTTCTATGTATAGTGAAAGAGAGGATGCAAAGGGCTTGGGGCTTAAATGAAATGCTGGAAGATATGAAGAGAAATATACGGGAAACATACAAGTTAATATTTCCAGATTTAACCCTGCTCTGTGTCATTGCTTACAAGAAAGTGTCAAATCCTAGCTTCCCTTTGTAACATTGAAGCTCTGAGTGATGTGACTCATATTTACATAAAGTATAGGTAAGAGATGAATCTAGTTTTCATTATTCCTTTTATTTTATCCATGTGAGTGGAATCTAGGTCATTAGGTATTTCCACTATTAATAGTAACACAGTTACTAATTCTCAGACTAACATCTGTATACTCCATTATGTTTTTTTATCAGAGGAAATCTCTGAGTGACTTATAAACAAATGACTGAAAGTCCTCCAATTTGAAACAATCTTTTTGAATTCCAGATATAAAACTGTGGATTTTAATTTAGTTATGGCATACTCATGACTGAAATAGCTTGAACCTTTTCTGCTTCTAATTTTACTAAAAGTAATCCTCTATATCTTTCATGGAAAACATACAGCCTCATCCAAGTTTGACATACCCAAAATCTCAGGCTAGACTACAAAATAAATTTCACACATTCTATATTTCATTATTTTAAGGAAAACATGTTTCTTCAGCTAGATCTTTTGGTAGTTTACGAATTGATTCTTAGCCTCTCTTGTGATATAATTAGATTGGTTTTATTTATAATGTTATTTATAGCTTAGTTGCTGCTACTGCTAAGTCGCTTCAGTCGTGTCCAACTCTGTGTGACCCCATAGACGGCAGCCCACCAGGCTCCCCCGTCCCTGGGATTCTCCAGGCAAGAACACTGGAGTGGGTTGCCATTTCCTTCTCCAGTGCATGAAAGTGAAAAGTTCAAGTGAAGTTGCTCAGTCGTGTCCGACTCTTAGTGACGCCATGGACTGCAGCCCACCAGGCTCCTCTGTCCATGGGATTTTCCAGGCAAGAGTACTGGAGTGGGTTATAGCTTAGTAGTTTGTTACATAATATATTGAGTTTCTACAACATCACCTTAACTGGGATGCACACAAACATAGGTGGAAATTAAGCACCATCTTCAAGGCTTATTAGAAACCCCTTCAATTAGACATTCTCTTTTTCTCTCATAACCATGCAGCTTGTAAAAATTCTTAAGTAGTATGTTATACATATGCAAATGAAGCACAAGCAAGCACCAGCGATTAAATCCACCTCATAGCCTTTTCGGTGCTTTGCTTTCATGGTCTTCTTGAGTCCACACGGCCACTCTGTATCCTACTGCAGAAGGCACTTACCTCTCTCATGATTGTCATTGTATCTTGTCACTTTAATCTGCTTTGTTTTGCTTTTAACTGACTGTCACCTTCTAACAAATTGGACTCATGCAGGACCAGAACCCTGTCTCCTTTGTCTGTGTCTCCCCAGACTATTTCACAAATATGTATAGTTCACAAATCATTTATAACTTCCATAAACCTTTGAAAAGTCTCAATTATCTTCTTATACATGCTTTTTATTTCTCACCAGATAGCCTTCACTAGGATACATATTCTAAATAATAAATTTTTTGAATTAGAAAAGGTAAGCATTGTGGCTTGAGGCCTACTTTTTTATCACATATTTGTTGGAAATGATGATGCATTTTATTGCATGAAACTCTTTTTCCTTCTTTTAGTCCAAAGATATTTCCATATACAAATAAATGATCAATGTAAAATAAAATCAATATAAAGGTGAGAATAGTCATAAACCAAATGTAAAATAGAATGTAGACAAAAATTTATTCTTAAAATTCTCTTTACCTCATATGAAATATATTAGGACAAGTTGTCCACACCTTATGCATGCCCCAAAGCACAGCTTTCCTTTTAAACACCTTACAGCTATTTTTATATCTATGCAATTTTAGACTTAATAATTCATTTAATTATTAAAGTGATTAATTTAATTATTAATAATAATAATTAATACCTCATTAACCAAATTCTATACAGCAAGTACTATGTTAAGTATATTAGTCAGGATAAATTTAAGTAATTAAAATAGTTTTTATTAAATATAAAGCAAAAATCTGCCTTTCCTACATTTAATGTTTATTTATGAATCACAAGGACAAATTAAGAGAAAGTATATGTACAACATATTACAAACAAAAGCATCTGTTTATCAGATGGCTTCCTGTACTTCACTATTAATGACTGCACATCTCTTAAGAGGCAAAATACATGGTAATTTGGAATTGATTTTACCTGGATACCACTACTAATATCTAATGACCAATATAAACATCACTTATAATTGAGAGAAATTATTTACAAATAGGTAGAATGGGAACTTCAATACTTTTCTCATATATCAGTTACACACTCAGAATTTTAAAAGAAAAATACTTTCAGTACAAATGTATCTTTAGTTTTTATAACATACTGTGTTCAGTTTAATTGCCTATATTTGAATCTGAGCCTTACTATTTCTAGAGATAGAACCTTTGGCAAGTTTTTAACCTTTCTAAGCCCTAATATCTTTATTTGTAAAATTATATCACAAAGTTCTTTGGAGAAATTAAGAAATGTTTACATGTGCAAAATGTTGAATGCATTATAAAAGTATTATAAATATTATTTTTATCATATGAATTTAATTTTAATAATATAATAATTTATCTTGTAATTGCCTGTTTAAAGCACATTCAAATAAAGATCTTCTCAAGAACACTTACTCCTTCCTCCTTTGGGGGCATCCAAGTTTTTACGAGGTAGAAAGAATCTTCTGTCCTTGGAGAAGTCCTTCAAGTAGTACCTGAGTGTCAGTCAAATGGCAGTTATCACATATCTATTATAGTTAATGCCTTTCAATATATTACCCTCTCACAAGCCCAAGGACTATAATTATTTGGAAATAGATTTTTACCTTAATATTAGTGTGCTTTAACCTCTTTGAAAGCAGGAGGTCAAGGAATATTTAAATTACAGTCTATGTTTCCTTCTTACTCAGAGAGTTCAAATTTTTTTAAATGAATAGTTCAATTAAATAGGTCTTCTTAGGCTTTAAAAATAATAGAAAAATGTAATGTGGGTCACTTTTCACCCAATCATAACTTTTATCATCTGCTAACTCATCAAGGTCCTTCCAGCAGTGCTGGCACAGAGGCAAGGACTCAGGGCTCTTGTTTTCCTGGTTGGTTTCAGGCTCTGAGTCATTTTCCATTCTGTGTATTCAAACAGAAGAATACTGAGAAATGTGTCTTGTGTAAATGTCACTAAAGTGAAACTGAGTTTCCACAAACCATGCTATATAAAAACTCTAAATAACATTTTATTTCTGAAACTGCTTCTAACTTATCAGTATCACACACACACAAAAAAAAATAGTGGCAATTACTTTTTTCCAAAGAAAGACTGTTTTAAAAATCAGTTATAAAAGTCACAATCTCTACCACGTTTAGGGTTATGGTCATTTGAATTTTAAAATTCGTCATGAAACCATGCCTTCCATTAAAACTAGTAAAGCATGCTGGACTCTCAGCAGTTTAAAATCAGACAGTTTCACTTAACCAAAAGACAGACGAGACAAGACAAATAGCATTACACACAGTGTGCATGGCAGGAGTTGGATTCCAACCCAATCAAAGCTAAATTATGTTCATGAGGCAGGAGGGGAACAGGAAATGTTTGTGAGATTGATTTTTGAGACTCACACATCTGCATAATGATCTTAGTCAACAGCATTACCTAACACAAAGGGCACGAGATGGCTACCCTGCTTAGATTGCCAGAGCAAAGGAAAGAGTACAGAAGAAACTGGAGTCGGAGTCGACCTGTGCCTTTCCATATGTACATAATAAAGCAGCGGGGGCTCAAAATACCATCAGCAAAATATTGAGGCCTGGGCCTCTGGACTTACTAGGAGAAACTTGTCCAACCCTCCTACTTTAAATATGTCTAGTTCACATGACAGATATGTGATATTACTCCATACTTGATCTTTGACATTATTTCTGAGATATCTCTTGATAGCTTAGCTTTAGATACATCACCAAAAAATAAAATAAAATAAATCCGCATCATTTTGAATGTCTGGTATAAATTGGAACAAGTGGCAAAGAAATGAACACAAAAATCAGAATACCAGCTTTTGCAGAGCTTAGAAACAGGAAAACACAACTATGATCAAATACATATATACACTAAATGCATTTACATATTATAGAAATGTTTGATAAAATCTGCAGTTAATTTAAAAGCTATTTTTATAAAAGATATTTATTTAGTGGATTTCATTGCTGACTATAAGTTTTCATATTTGACTATGCCAATCGGGGGAGGCTTTGCTAATAGCTTCCTCCTTTCCTTCATTCGGTCCTTCTTTCCTTTATTGCCCTGTCTTTCCTCTATTATAAATTAATTCAAACTCAGTACATATATATGTACTTTGTTGTTTTCAATGCCTGAATTATATTCCACTTATGAATATAAAATAATTTATTCTTCTAAATATGAATAAATGAATATTTATGGCATTTTACTATTTGCAGTCTCATTGAGGATATATGTTGTATAAATTCTAGGGCTTTGTATATCTTCACCAGATAAATTTCCAGAAATAAAATTGCTCATTTTAAAAGTATACTTTTAACTTAGTTCTGTTAAAATGCCTCAGCCTAAAGAAAACTTTATTCCGATTTATATACCAAACTAAAGTATGAGAATTGTAATCTTTCCTTCATTAATCCATTTTTTCATTTATTCAACAAATACTTATTGTATCCTTATAATATGCCAGGCACTACTATAGCTAAGAGGGCATCACAGTGAATTAATCAGGAAAAGCTGCAGTCATACCAGAAGCTTATATTCTAACAAATAATTAGTGAAGGTTGTCCTACAATACTTGATTTTATGATAACCTTCTGGCCTGAAGAAAAAAAATAGATTGGATTTTGAGGGGAAAAAAAATCTTTTGAGCTTTTCCATGGTGTTAAAATCAACACTATATTCTAGAGAGAACTGAAAATATGCAAGATTTATTTGTGAATTAGGAGTCTATTTAATTCCTGGAAGCCATTGTAATTACCTCACATATTTTATTTTTGCAAATCATCAAGAGGTCAGTGAGAAAATTATACTTTGCTTTAGGGCCACTATTTGGCATTGTAGCAGCAGAATGCAATTCTAGATCATCGTACCCTTAAATATTCTTTAATGCTGATCCCATTTGCTTCTTTCTCTTAACACTACACGGTATGATCTTGTGTTGCTAATCACTTTTCCTGTATTTCACAATAATTTCACATTCTATAAAAATCTTATGGAAAGATATTTTAGCAATTTCAAATTTTTATGGGACTTCCTGGTGGCTCAGTGGTAAAGAACCCACCTGCAACGCAGGAGACACAGGTTTGCTCCCTGGCTGGGCAAGAGCGCTGGAGGAGAAAGTGGCAGCCCACTCCAGTGTTAACGCTGGAACAACCCCGCTGACAGAGGCGCTCGGCAGGCCCCGGTTCATGGGGTCACAGAGACCTGGACAAGGCTAAGCACACACAGCTCTTCCAGTTTTTATACTCTTATGAATAGCAATTCACACACGGTATAATACGTTTACAAAAAACGACGTATGAGCAAATTAAGTGTTTTTCCATCTTAGACCCACAAGCATCGGATGGCAGCCATAGTTGTGTATCCCGTGCATACTTAAATAATATTCTAGGCATGTGCTATCTAAACTTTAGTTGGTAACCTATAGTTTATCAACAAAAATGAGGCGTTTTTAAGAGTAAATGGGTGAACAAGTTTTCATTATGCCAGGGCAACAGGTGAAAATCAGAAATACATTGAGCAAACTAAAATATATGGTCACCCTAAGTACTGAGGTAAATAAATTGTCAACTTTGGTCTGTATGGCAGCATAATGCATACTCTACTTTTTCATATAACGATATATTTCATTTCCAGAAAAATTGCTCACCTTTTATAATGTCTGCATAAATACATCATTATTTTCCCTACTTCCATTCTTTTACTATTGCAAAAAATATTGTATTGAATGTTCTTGCAGTTAATTTTATATATATATAAATTTATATATAATTTTATATATATATGAATTTATATATATAATTTTATATATATATATATGATAAGTTGTTAGAATTGCTGAACTAAAAGCTATGTTTTATTTTTTTATTTAATAAAAAATCCACAAACAATAAATTCTGGAGAAGCTATGGAAAGAAGGGAAACTTCCTACACTCTTAGTGGGAATGTAAATTGGGGCAGTACAACAATATGGAGGTTCCATAAAAAAACTAAAAGTAGAGCTACTATATGATCCTGCTATCCCACTCCTGGGCATGTATCTACAGAAAAACATGGTCTGAAAGGATACACAAACCGAAGTGTTTACTCTAGCACTGTTCACAATAGCAAAGACAAGCAAGCAAGCTGAATGACCAACGATAGAGAATTGGATAAAGATGTGGTACATACATACAATGGAATATTATTCAGCTATTAAAAAGAATGAAATATTATCATTTGTAGCAAGACAGATGAACCTCAAGACTGTCATACTGAGTGAAGCAAGTCAGACACAGAAACAAAAATATTCTATAATACTGCCTATATGCAGAATCTAAAAAGAAATAATACAAATGAACTTATTTACAGAACAGAAACAGACTCACAGACTGAGAGAATGGATTTATAGCTACCCAGGGGAAAGCGGGGGTGAAGGGATAGTCTGGGAGGTTGGGATTGACATGTACACACTGCTATATTTAAAATAGATAACCATCAAGGACCTATTGTATAGCACAGGGAACTCTGCTCAGTATTACATAACAACTTAAATGGGAAAGAATTTGAAAAAGAATAGATACATATATGTTTATAACTGAATCATTTTGTTTTACACCTGAAACGATCACAACATTGTTAATCAACTATGCTGCTGAGTCGCTCAGTCGTGTCCGACTCTGTGCAGCCCTGTGGACTACAGCCCACCAGGCTCCTCCATCCATGGGATTTTCCAGGCAAGAGTACTGGAGTGGGCTGCCATTGTATCAACTATATTACAATATAAAATAAGAAGTTAAAAAAATAAAAACTTTGTGTTTTTTAAATGTTGTTAGGCATTGCCAAGGTATCATCTTGAAAAGTTCTATCAGCAATATATGTTTGCCTATTTGGTTGCCAATGCAACAGGTTATCACAATTTGTTATATATGTTAAACTTGTTAATATTTGAAAATATCTTATTAATTTTAATTTTTATACAAATTTCATTTGAGTCATTTCAACTTCTTTCCCATTTTTTCTATGAACTTTTTGACCTTTTACTTACTGATTTTAAGGAGATATTAGAGATTTTGCATTGGTATGAATTCTCACCCATTCAGACATATTAATGGAATAATCAATACCAACAATTCAAATGCATTCTTATTTTGACAATGGTGATTTTTCATCAGAAGAAATCTCAGACCTCTAAAAGATTTGAGTCCTGAAGTCACTTGAGAACTCAGACATAGAGACAAAAAAAAAAAAAAATCTATTTTGGGACTTTTCTCAAAAAAGATATTCTATGAGAATGACTAGACATCTTCATATCTTTCACTTATGTGCATATCAAGTATCTATTTAGTAGGAACTTTGCAGCAGACGGTGCCAGGCGGTATAAGTGAAGTCATGGGAAGATTGTTTTCAGGCCGTTAGTAGCTAGCTGTTGGTAGGTTATGCTTTGGAAATAGGTAACCCCCAAATCTGAGACTTGAAACAACAAAGGTTTATTTCTTGCTCATGTTACATCAAAGTTGTAGAAAATGCAGTTCATATATGTCTCCATCCAGTGATCTTCTATAGGTCTTTTTCATTCTAGCAAGCAGGCAACAGCCTACATTTATAGTACACTGTTCTCAAAGCCTAAGGGAAAAAGGAAAGATATTGAACCATATTGTCATTCTTAAAGATTCTGTTCAGTGTGGTATACTCATTACTTCTGTATACATCCTACTGGATGTGCCACATTGCAAGTGACATTGTAAAAACCAGAAGTCAGTGGAGTGGGGGAATATAATCACTTAATAGGGAGGAATGAACCTCAGAGGGCTACAGACAGGGTTATATCATCCTCTCAAAAAAAGTGCAGCAATAGATTGGAATGAGTATTATAATCTACCACAGGCAATGCTTTGGGCCACAAATGTTCACTTCCCTCCCTTATATGGGTAAAATATACTTATATACTTCCTCAGTTCAGTTCAGTTCTGTCGCTCAGTCGTGTCCGACTCTTTGCAACCCCATGAATTGCAGCACGCCAGGCCTCCCTGTCCATCAGCAACTCTTGGAGTTCACTCAGACTCACATCCATCGAGTCGGTGATGCCATGCAGCCATCTCATCTTCTGTCATCCCCTGTTCCTCCTGCCCCCAATCCCTCCCAGCATCAGAGTCTTTTCCAATGAGTCAACTCTTCGTATGAGGTGGCCAAAGTACTGGAGTTTCAGCTTTAGCATCATTCCTTCCAAAAAACACCCTGGGATGATCTCCTTTAGAATGGACTGGTCGGATCTCCTTGCAATCCAAGGGACTCTCTAGAGTCTTCTCCAACACCACAGTTCAAAAGCATCAATTCTTCAGTGTTCAGCTTTCTTCACAGTCCAAATCTTACATCCATACATGACCACTGGAAAAACCATAGCCTTGACTAGATGGACGTTTGTTGGCAAAGTAATGTCTCTGCTTTTCAGCATGCTATCTAGGTTGGTCATAATTTTCCTTGCAAGGAGTAAGCGTCTTTTAATTTCATGGCTGCAATCACCATCTGCAGTGATTTTGGAGCCCAGAAAAAAAGTCTGACACTGTTTCCCCATCTATTTGCCAGGAAGTGATGGGGATATACTTCCTCAAGAGACACTAAAATTTCCTATCAAACTACAACATAAGGCTTAGAGTTCAGGATCTTGATGTAGACTTTGCATTTGTTCCAGATGTGAATCTTCCTGATTCAGAGATCTAAGTTGGAAAAAACTAGGTTATCTGCATACACACGCGCACACACACACGCACACACACACACACCTCTAACACATACATAGAATAGAATAGTGGCTTGCTGTTGTTGTTGTTTAGTAGCTAAGTCGTGTTCAACTCCTTGTTATCCCATGGACTGTAGTCCGCCAGGCTCCTCTGTCCATGAATTATTTTCAGGCAAGAATACTGGAGCAGGTTGCCATTTCCTTCTCCAGGGGTTCTTCTCAACCTAGGGACTGAACCCGAGTCTCAACTACCAGGCAAGTTCTTTTACCAGTGAGCCACTGACTAATCATACAAAGAGTCCCCTTCAGATAGAGGAAGAATTAGAGACGCAAAAGGGTTGCTATTCCATGGCAATGCTAAATTTGGAGGGTAGAGAATATGCTTGGATTAAATCACCTTCTTTTATTCCCTGAAGGTAGCCCCAAAGCTTATGGGTTATTGTGCTCCATGGCCCTTAGTTCTTGGGTTTACTTCCTTCTCCGTTATTCTCTTGAGACATATCTTAAGCTAATACTGAAGAATATGCTCACTTCAGCTGTCTTTCACCTTGTAGAATATTAGGTATGCAAATGGTGTTTTAAGTTTTGTGTAGTCTTTCTCTTTTGACCCAAGGTGCTGTGATTCTTTTTTCCACAGCCATAATTACTTTATTTATTTTTAATTAATTATATTGGACGATAATTACAATATTGTGGTTTTTTCCATATATCAACATGAATTGGTCACAGGTATAATGTGTCCACCCCCCACCCCACTTACCTCCCCATCCTCTGACCAAGTCTAATTTTTTTTTCCTAATTGCTTCATCAGTTCCACTTGCCAATAGTCAAAAGCATCATTCCTTTTAAAGATGGATCTCTCTCTCTCTCTACTGCATGCTTACATTTGTGAAGCCACCCTGTCTACAAAAGTTGAGACTACTTGTTCTCTCAAGGTGAGTAGGTGGGAAGAATTAGAATTTTTCAGCAGTAGAGATCCTTCAAAAAACAAATGTATTCACTTCTTCCAATATACTTCCAATCATCCTGGAGACTCAAGAGTTTGCTTTTGGAAAGCATCTTGAATTCTACATTATATCAGGGTGGAAATGAGAAGAAATGAGAAGCTGCAGCTCAAGGAAAGGATTTCACATAATGAGATTCAGGGGCTCTAGGAAGAGATTTCAGGAAGTGTTCAGAAATTCATAACTTTAAAGTTATCAGTGTTAATCTTTCTGCCTCTTTGCATTTTCTATTACTTAGAGGCATAATATTATGTTAGATGGACTTCCCAGGTGGCTCAGAAGTAAAGAATCTACCTGCCAATTCAGGAGACACAGGAGATGTGGGTTCATGCCTGGGTCAGAAAGGTCCCCTAGAGGAGGAAATAGCAACCCACTCCAGTGTTCTTGTCTGGAAAATCCCATGGACAGAGGAGCCGAGTGGGCTACAGTCCACAGAGTCACAAAGAGTTGAGTAAGACTGAGCATGCACATGCATATTATGTTAGATGCCCTGAAACATCCATTCTTAGGTATGTAAGCACCAGTTGTTAACTGATTCCTCCAAAATGAGAGAAAAGAGAAAATGAACAATCACATAACTAAGGCCTTTTCTCTTGCAATGATCTGGCAAGCAAAAAAGTAAATTTTAAAGGGATAATGTCAAATCAGTATCTGTCATAGTTAACAATGGAGGAGAAATATTTCTTACTTTAAAAAAACAAGATCCAGTTATTAGGGTATTCCTTGATGGCATTTATTTTCTTTACTACCATTAAGATCACTATATATTTTCCTATTCTTTCCTCTATCAATACTCATTGAGTGGTTTACTCTTTGGCAGAGACTATGCTGTTCACTTGAGGAATGCAAAACAGAAAACTTCTTACACATTCTGAAGTAAAAGAAGAATGGCTAAACAAGCAATATCCAAATAGGGTGCACACTAATTAGGAATGAATTGAGCACTAAGTAAAGAGGCAAGAAGGTGTTCCTGGGGAATTGGGGAAGACTTCACAGAGGAGGTGCCCAATAGATACACTAAAAATGGAGAGCAAGCAGATAGGTAGTTCAAGTTGAGGTATCAATGCAAGAACAGCAGGCGTGAGAAGATAAGGGCACTGCAAACACACTGGCATACCTGACCCTAATTTTCAATGAGAGAGACCTGAGTCACAGATTGGCTGGCACTGTAAAACATACGGAGATTCAAACCATTCTTCAGCAGTTAGAATGCTATGAATTTTTAAATTTTAAAAAATTGTTTATTTAATAAGCATGGTGTGATCAGAGGACTGGTTATAAACAATAAAACTTATAAAACTGGGAAATGGATTGGCATGGGGTGGTACTGACAGCAGAGTGAGCAGACTATTATAGGGGTGGGACAAGCACTCACAAGTCTGAATGAAGACTGTGGTCATTTGTTTTAAAAATTGCTTTTTTGAAATGCTTCAGGATTTTTTTTTTCAATAAAGGAAATCTTTCTGCTGATTTACCTGCAACTATTTACATAATTTTTCTACCATGATTCTGGAAAAAAATAAAGCTTCAGTGTTGTTTTTACTCAAAAATACACTATCAGTTCAGTTCAGTTCAGTAGCTCAGTCATGTCCGACTCTTTGTGACCCCATGAATCGCAACATGCCAAGCCTCCCTGTCCATCACCAACTCCGGAGTTCACTCAGACTCACATCCATTGCGTCAGTGACGCCATCCAGCCATTTCATCCTCTGTCGTCCCCTTCTTCTCCTGCCCCAATCCCTCCCAGCATCAGAATAGGCAAATGTAAAGAGCATAATTGATTTTAATAGAGTATAATTTTAATACAGTATAACTGATAGATGCAACCATACAACTTATTTCATTTCAATGAGAAGAATGGGCAAATATTTTGAACAATTCATGTAAAATGTTAAAGCCTAGCAAGAAAACAGTTACCATTTTTAATTCACATTGTCTTTCTTATTTAAGAAGGACACATAATTAGATGAAGGAAATTTTACTTAAAAATTTCCATTTAAGTAGGAAATTAATACAGTGATTTACTCTCCTAATAAAAATAACCCCATGTAAGGGTTGTCACTATATTCTGTACTAGGCAGCAAGTTAGAATGAGTCAAACTAATTAGCAATAAATCTACTGGAATCCTCTCAAAATAGTTTCCTAATTAATCAGAATAGAAACGAATTGAAAAATGTTATTATCTCATGAAAAAATTGTATCAATTTCTAGGGTTCCTTAAGTGACTTGTGTGTCTTTATCCAGGAAAACCCATCAGTCTTTGCCTTTCAAGTCAGCTAAAAATATTCTGATTATCTGGGATGAAGAGATTATTAAAAGCTATCTAAGAGAACCAAATAACTATGATTCTTAGCTGGCATATATTTATTTGTTCAAGCACACTTGATTTCTAGTAATATATAATTCATCTCTCTATTCATATTTTTAAAATAGTTACCTTTGTAGTTCTTTAATCTTTAAATGACTTTTATTCTTCTAGACTAATTCCATTTAATTTTTACATTGACAAATGTAACATGATGAGTGAGGAATACATGAAAACTGAAAATTTTCTGTAAGCCTAAAACTATCTCAAAAATTTTAAATGTATTAAACATGTTTTCTATAAGACAAAATTATCAATACAAAGTAATAATGAAAACAGGCAAATCAGCATCACATGTATACCTGAAAAATAGTGTGATGATTCATAGGACTTCCACATGCATTTATAGTATGAAATATTTTGTACAGTAGATTTATACCTCATGAGTTAAGTTGTAATTAAATGGTAAAAAGGGACATTTTGTCAAAATTATGCTTTACATCTGTTAAACTACTACAAAATATGGAATGCACTGTCTTATGTATACAACACTGTAGAGGGTTATATCAATTCTTATAAATCCTTCACAGTCACTGTTTCTCAATGGTCTCTATTCTAATAAATATAATCCTTCAATTTAATTTTCAAGCTCCCAACCACTTGCACAAACAATGTTATTCATTTCTTTCTCAATGATCTGGAAATTCTTTGGAGAATCCCCACTCTTCTTTCCAAGGCATTAAAATGTAGATTGATTACTTAAGATTTTACAGTATTTATTCTCAGAGGCACATTCTCATTGAGAAAAATGCTGAATCATCACCTCTAAATTATTATTTTTCTTTATTTCCATATGGTTCAGATGAGTTCTAGCAAGTACATGTGTGACGCCATTGTTTTTCAGGAGGTTGAACACCCTTGCTAATATTTATATTTTTCATGAACCCAAAGTTAAATATTTTGTATAGATATCAAAGAGCTGAATGTTATATTTAATTGGAATAAAATCAGTCAACTGCATTTAAAAGGAAAACACATCTAAATATTGATAGCAAACAAATGATCATTAAATCGATGTCTGGTCAGTTTAAATATTAACCTTTGAAGCAGTTACATCTAATAGTGGTGCTATTATTCTGTCATTCAAACAGGCACCATGATTTTAGTGAGTGATGATGGTAATTAATTCTCCTCACACTAACTTAAAAATCTTGTTTTGATAAAATGATTAAAAATTATTGATAACTTAAGATAAATTCAAACACCTATGGGTACCTTATTTTTTACAAAGGAGGCAAGAATATACAATGAGGCAAATATAACCTTTTCAAAAGTGGTCCTGGGAAAACTGGACAGCTACATGCAAAAGAATCAAATTAGAACACTTCCTAATGCCACACACAAAGATTAACTCAAAATGTATTAAAAACCTAAATGTAAGACCAAAAACTACAAAACTCTTAAAGGAAACCATAGGCAGACATAAATCAAAGCTCTTCATAAATCAAAGATCTTCTATGACCCCCCTCCTAGAGTAATGGAAATGAAAACAAAACCAAACAAATGGGACCTAATTAAACTTAAAAGCTCTTGCACAACAAAAGAAACTATAAGCAAGATGAAAAGACAACCCTCAGAATGAGAGAAAATAATAGCAAAGGAAACAACTGAAAAATAATTAATTTCCAAAATATACAAGCAGCTCATACAACTGAATATCAGAAAAACAAACAACCCAATCAAAAAGTGAGAAACAGACTGAGACATTTCTCCAAAAAAGACATAAAGATGGCTAACAAATGCAAGAAAAGATGCTCAACATCACTCATTATTAGAGAAATGCAAATCAAAACTTCAGTGAGATAGTACCTCACACTAATCAGGATGGCCATCATCAAAAAACCTACAAAGCATAAATGCTGGAGAGGGTGTGGAGAAAAGGGACTGCTCTCATACTGTAGGGGGGAATGTAAATTGATACAGCCACTATAGAAGATGGTATGGGGATTCCTTAAAAAACTAGGAATAAAACCACCATATGACCCAGCAATCCCACTCCTAGGCATATACCCCGAGGAAACCAAAATTTAAAAAGACACGTGTTCATTGCAGCACTATTTACAATAGCTAGAACATGGAAGCAACCTAGATGTCCACCAACAGAAGAATGGATAAAGAAGATGTGGTACATATATACAATGGAATACTACTCAGACATAAAAAGGAAGACATCTGAGTCAGTTCTAATGAGGATGAACCTAGAGCCTATCATACAGAGTGAAGTAAGTCAGGAAAGAAATACAAATATTGTTTACTAATGCATATAGATGGAATCTAGAAAGATAATTATTTTTAGGACACCAATGGAGAAACAGACATAGAGAACAGACCTTTGGGCAAGGAGGGAGCAGGGAGGGAGAGGGTGTATAGAGAGAGTAACGTGGAAATTTACAGTACCATACATAAAATAGACAGCCAATGGGAATTTGCAGTGGCTCAGGAAACTCAGTGGCTCTGTGACAATCTAGAAGGGTTGGGGAGGGGAGGGAGGTTTGGGAAGGAAGGGATACCGGTGTACCTATAGCTGATTCTTGTTGATGTATGACAGAAAACCACAAAATCATGTAAAGCAATTATCCTTCAATTAAAAAAATAAGGTGGCAAAAAATTATTGATCACAATAAAAAATTAACCAGAAAATTTCAATTGCTTATACAGTTTTGGTAAATAAAAGAGAATAACCAATGAAAGTTTATCCATTGTGAAAGATGTTCTCTCTGTTACCTAAAGTGAAGTGAAGTCGCTCAGACAGGTCCAATTCTTTTGCGATTCCATGGACTGTATGGAATCGCTTGGACTGTACCAAGCTCCTCTGTCCATGGAATTTTCCAGGCAAGAATACTGAAGTGGGTTGCCATTTCCTTCTCCAGGGGATTTTCCCAACCCAGGAATTGAATCCAGGTCACCCATATTGCAGGCAGATGCTTTACCATCTGAGCTACTGTAGTAATTTTAGGTGTTTAGAAGATGCTGTAATTTTAGAAGCTTAGTGTTGCTAACTGTTTCTAATGTTCAACTTTTCAGGCATATAGTATACTTCCTTGATCCTTATTGTCACATGAAGTCATTGAGGAGTCCTGGCTACAAATTGTGCTTGTAAATGATCTGCAACACTGCCTGGCAAAACATTCTGTTTGTTGTACAAATCTCCTGAGCTTTATTTTCCCTTGTTCAGAAAATACTCCAAATTATGTTTGCCCCATTAGGCTAGGTCCAACTGTGACTCTCAAGTTCATGTGAATAGAGTTGCTGTGTTAACTAGGGTATGTTTTTGCATGAGAGAAAAAAAAAAGAAAATAACCAATTAAAAACACAATCAACTGTCCTTACAAGTCACTGAGAATTGAGAGTTTCTGGTTGCTGTTGTTTTTGACTAACTCAGTCCTGATGCATTACTTGCAAACTCATGGACTGCAGCACACAAGGCCTCCCTGTCCTTCACTAACTCCCAGAGTTTTCTAAAACTTATGTCCATTGAGTCGATGATGGCATCCAATCATCTCATCCTCTGTCGCCCCCTTCTTCTGCCGTCAATCTTTCTTAGCATCAGGCTCTTTTTCATTGAGTTGACATTTCACATCAGGTAGCCAAGTATTGGAGCTTCAGCTTTAGCGTCAGTCTTTCCAATGAAAATTCAGGGTTGATTTCCTTTAGGACTGACGGTTTGATCTCCTTGCTGTCAAGGGACTCTCACTCAGATCTTCTCCAGCAGCACAATTGGAAAGCATCAGTTCTTTGGCACTCAGCCCTTATGGTGCAACTCTCACATCTGTGCATGATTACTAGAAAAACCATAGCTACAACTATATGCAAGTTTGCCAGCAAAATGATGCCTCTGCTTTTTAATAAGCTGTCTAGGTTTGTCATAGCTTTTCTTCCAAAGAACAAGTGCCTTTTAATTTCATGGCTGCAGTCACCATCCACAGTAATTTTGGAGCCCAAGAAAATAGTCTGTCACTGTTTCCATTTCTTCCCCATCTATTTGCCATGAAGTAATGAGACTTCCCTGGTGGCTCAGACGGTACAGAGTCTGCCTACAATGTGGGAGACCCAGGCTTGATCTCTGGGTCGGGAAGATCTCCTGGAGAAGGAAATGGCAACCCACTTCAGTATTCTTGCCTGGAAAATCCCATGGACGGAGGAGCCTGGTAGGTTACAGTCCATGGGGTCGCAAAAAGTCGGACACGACTGAGTGACTTTAATGTCAATAAGACCAGATGCCATGATCTTAGTTTACTGAATGCTGAGTTTTAAGCTAGCTTTTTCACTCTCCTCTTTCACATTCAACAAAAAGCTGTTTAGTTTCTCTTTGCCTTCTGCCATTAGGGCGGTGTCATCTACATATCTTGAAATTATTGATATTTCTCGCAGCAATCTTGATTCCAGCTTGTACTTCATCAAGCCCAGCATTTTGCATGATGTATTCTGCATATAAGTTAAATAAGCAGAGTGACAATATACAGCTGAGACAAAGTGGAAATGATGCCCAGCTGTGGATGTGTCTGGTGGCAAAAGTAAAATCCGATGCTGTAAAGAACAATATTGCATAGGAACCTGGAATGCTAGGCCCATGGATTAATTCAAATTGTAAGTGCTCAAACTGGAGATGGCAAGAGTGAACATCAACATTTTTGGAATCAGTGAACTAAAATGGATGGGAATTGGGAGAATTTAATTCAGATGACCATTATATATACTATTGTGGGTAAGAATCCCTTAGAAGAAATGGAGTAGCCCTCATAGCCAACAAAAGAGTCTGATATGAATTACTTGGGTGCAGTCTCAAAAACGACAAGATTATCTCAGTTCATTTCCAAAACAAACCATTCAGTAATCCAACTTTATGCCCCAATCATAAATGCCATAGAAGCTGAAGTTGAATGGTTCTATGAAGACATACAAGACCTTCTAGAACTATCATCAAGAAAGATACACTTTTCATGGTAGGGGACTGTGATGCAAAAGTAGGAAGTCAAGAGATACCTGCGGTAACGGGCAAATTTGACCTTGGAGTACAAAACGAAGTAGGGCAAATGCTAAACAGAGTTCTGACAAAAGAACGGACTGGTCATAACAAACACCTTCTTCCAACAACAGAAGACACGACTCGACACATGGACATCACCAGATGGTCAATATGGAAATCAGATTTATTATATTATTTGCAGCCAAAGATGGAGAAACTCTAAACAGTCAGCAAAAATGACTTGTACCTGACTGTTGCTCAGATCATCAGTTTCTGCTTATACAGTAACAATGTCATTTTTTAAAAAATAAGGAAATGCTACATAATACCAGCCCATAGAATTCGATACTTTAAATAACTGGATTCATTGAACAAACTAAATAATTGCCAGAATATTTTGTTCAGAATGGATTGTGTGCACATAAGGAAATAAAGACATGAAATAAGCATGAAAAGTAGACATTTAGTTATAAACATTAGAGATAATACTATCAGACCTACCCTAGAGACCAATATTGATCTAACGCCACTGTTTCTCCAGGTAAAACTGACATCATTTAAAATACTAGCAGGACTAAGTCTTATGTACAGGCAATGAGTGTCAAACTTAGCGTTCCCTTCGAAGGAATATTCAGTAATGCTCCTCTATCAAATTCTCCTTTGCCTTACTTTTATCCATCCATAGTATTTACCCACTTTGGGATTCTTTTGACAGTCCACAACTCACTAATTTTAAAGACAAAGACACCTATCTCTCTTATTCTTTTTTTTTTTTCTTTCTACAGATGGATCATTTCCTGAATTCCAATGCTCCCAGGTGTATTTCAAAATAATTTATATTTTCTACTATTTTTTCACCATTATTTATCTATGATTATCACAGATAATCCTTTAAGCATATTGGATAGTTAAACCATTATCTGAAGACATTTTTTCATAACTTATCTTTCCTAAGTACTTCAAACAGTCCCAAGTACTTGGCTAGTGCTAAATAAAACTTTTATTTTATTTTTTACACTGAAAGATCCAAATCTAAGTTAAAATATACATTTTCCATGAAAAATTCATAAACTAGTTTCAATTTACTAGATAAGTCTCTTATGCTATATATCTTTAATATTTTTAATAAGTTTTCAGAAAATCAGTTCAAATTTATTAACAAACTCTCTGAGATCAACGTTTTACTCACCTAAGTATTATATCTTCTTTCTTTTGAACTCCACCATATTTCCTAAAACTTAACTCAGTGATCTGAATTCTAAGAAGTCTTAACTACTATACGTGGGGATATATATGAGTCTAACAAAAAGTACAGAGTCAGCAAACTCTATAGGTTGATAAGGTTTGGAAGACAAGATTAACTTGATTGACTATGCTTTACTAAATGTGCTTTCTAAATGAAAAAATTTAATCTAGTTATTACAGAAAAGAGGAAACCAAAATCCCTCAAAAATATGTGAAAAAGTCTCAACTCAGTTAGCAATCAGAGAAATGCAAAACCACAATTATATTCCATTAAAACCCACCAGGTTAACAAACATTTAAATGTATTTGAAAATGCTAAGTACAGATGACAATGTGGGTACTACGGATGCAAACTAGTACACTGTTTGGGAACATTATTTAGGAAACTTTAAATTACACTTATTCTATAGTGTAGCAATTCAATTCTATGCAGAAATACACTAGAAAAACATTGGACCCTGTGTACCAGAAGATGTACAAAATGGTTTTCAGCAGGATTTTTTCCAACTAGTCTGAAATTTTATGTTTACCATTCATAGAATGGATACATTTTGTTCAAGGAATATAAAACTATAGAACAGGAAGATATTAGGGAGAAAAACAAAGTTACTATCTTAGATTCTATGACTGAACCTGAAAATTAAACTTACATAAGACAGATTTACAGAAAAGAAGCAAACAAATTTTAGTTAGTATTTTTACGTGCACAAAGGAGCCTTCATAAGAAAAATGAAGACCCGAAAAAACAGGACCAAGAGCTTATATACACTTCCTAACAAAGAAATGGTAAGTTTGTGGAGAAGGGACAAAACAAAGATATGTGAGCTTAGGGGTAATGAATTATGAGAAAGTGACTAGGAAGTACACAGAAGAAATTAATAGAAGATAAGGGTTATTTTAATAGATTTGTTTGTACCAATTGGTTTTGGCATTATCCCTCAGTTTCCAATGATAAGAATGTTCTCTTCCTTGTACAGAGAGGACATCTTTCTCATGCTTATTTTATGACTGGCTTTTAGGTAGAAAGGGGATTTGTCAGAGAGTCCTTCCTGCATCTGCTGTTTCTCTGTTGCTTTCAAGCTCAAAATAAATAATATGCTAAAGTGGTATATTTTGGAAATAACATGTTTTGAACCTGTTCAAAAATGTATAGGTTGTGTGATGGTTAATTTTGTATGTCAGTTTGACTAGGATAATGTATGCCCAGAATGTTAGTAAAATATTATTTCTGAGTTTGTCTGTGAGAATGTTTCTGGAAGGAATTGGCATTAAAAAAACTTTTACTTGTGTACAGTTAATTCACAATGTTGTGCTAGTTTCAAGTGCACAGCAAAATAAATCTATTATACATATGCATATATCCATCTTAATATTCTTTTCCCATATAAATCATTACAGACTATTGTAGAGTTTTCTCTGCTATACTTATGAGTCCTCAATAGTTTATGTGTTGTAAATAAGTTAACTTGTACCATTTTTTTAGATACCACATATAAGCGGCATCATATTTTATTTGTCTTTCTCTACCTGACTTATTCACTCAGAATGACAGTCTCTAGGTCCACCCATGTTGTTGCAAAAGGCCCTCAGTTCAGTTCAGTTCAGTTCAGTCGCTCAGTCGTATCCGACTCTTTGCGACCCCATGGACCGAGGCACGCCAGGCCTCCTTGTCCATCACCAACTCCCAGAGTCCACCCAAACCCATGTCCATCGAGTTGATGATGCCATTCAACCATCTCATCCTCTGTCATCCCCTTCTCCTCATGCCCTCAGTCTTTACCAGCATCGGGGTCTTTTCCAATGAATCAGCTCTTTGCATGAGGTGGCCAAAGTACTGGAGTTTCAGCCTCAACATCAGTCCTTCCAATGAACAAGCGGGACTGATCTCCTTTAGGATGGACTGGTTGGACTTCCTTGTAGTACAAGGGACTCTGAAGAGTCTTCTCCAACACCACAGCTCAAAAGCAGCAACTCTTTGGTGCTCAGCTTTCTTTATAGTCCAACTCTCACATCCATACATGACCACTGGAAAAGCCATAGCCTTGACTAGACAGGCTTTTGTTGGCAAAGTAATGTCTCTGCTTTTTAATATGCTGTCTACGTTGGTCACAACTTTCCTTCCAAGGAGTAAGCGTCTTTTAATTTCTTTGCTGCAATCACCATCTGCAGTGATTTTGAAGCCCAGAAAAATAAAGTCAGCCACTGTTTCCCCATCTATCTGCCATGAAGTGATGGGACCAGATGCCATGATCTCAGTTTTCTGAATGTTGAGCTTTAAGCCAACTTTTTCACTCTCCTCTTTCACTTTCATCAAGAGACTCTTTATTCTTCTTCACTTTCTGCCATAAGGGTGGTGTCATGCAAAAAGCACTATTTTGTCCCTTTTATGGTTAAGTAATGTTTCATTTATATATGTACCACATCTTCTTTATCCATTCTTCTGTTGGTGGACATACACCAAATAAATAAATCAGTATGGTACTGGCACAAAAACATAAAATACATCAATGAAATAGGACAGAAAGTCCAGAGATAAACCCATGCACCTATGGTCACCTAATATGTACAAGGCAAAAATATATACTGGAGAAAAGAGAGCAACTTCAATAAATGATACTGGAAAACTAGAGCTACATGTAAAATAATGAAATTAGAAATTCCCTAACATTATACAGAACAATGTATTAAACATCTAAATGTAGGACCAGATAACTATAAAACTCTTAGAAGAAACAGGCAGAAAACTCCTGGGCATAAATCCCAGCAAGATCTTTTCTGATCCACCTCCTAGAGTAATGAAAATAAAAACAAAAATAAACAAACGGGACCTAATTAAACTTAAAAAGCTCTTGCACAGCGTAAACAAAACAAAATAACAACCCTCAGAATGGGAGAAATGTTTGCAAATTAAGCAACCTGAAAGGGATTAATCTCCAACATACAAACAGTTCATGCAGCTCAATATCAAAGAAATTTAAAAAAAAAAACTCAATCAAAAATTGTGGGGAAGATCTAAGTAGACAATTCTCCACAAAAGACACATAGATGGCCAAAAGCACATGAAAAGTGCTGCTCAACAATCACTAATTATTAGAGAAATGTGAATCAAAACTACAATGAGGTATTACCTCACACCACCAGAATTGCCATGATTAAAAAATCTACAAACAATAAATGATTGGGAGGGTGGGAATGTAAACCAGTATAGCCATTATGGAGAACAGTATAGAGTTTCCTTAAAAGACTAAAAATAGAGCTATCATATGATTCAGCAATCCTAGTCCTGGGCATATATCCAGAGAGAAAGGTAATTCAAAAAGATGCGGGGGAAGGGGGCGCGAGCGCCCCGTCTGGCTGAAGCAGGGGGAGGGGGGTTCTTGTCAGTTAGAGCAACAACAACAACAACAAAAAAAAGATGCATGCACCTCAGTGTTTATTGCAGCAGTATTTACAATAGGCAGGACACAGAAGCACCAAGATTAGCACTTGGCTCAAGATCAGCAATGCTGGTGGATATTACCCAATCCTTTGAGGTCCTGAATAGGAAAAAAGGCAGAGGATGGGTGAATTCTCTCTCTGTTTCAACTGGGACATCTATGTTTTGCTCGTGGAAGTCAATATTTCTAGTTCTGAGGCATCTGGATTCAGACTTGGAATTAGACCATTGGCTGCCCTGGCTCTTGGGACTTGGACTGAATTACACCACCTGCTTTCCTGGTTCTTCAATTTGCAGACAATACATCATGGGATTTCTCAATCTCCATAACCATGTGTGCCCATTCTTCTAATAAATCTCTCTGTCTCTCTCCATAAATACACATTTATTTTTCCTTTCTGGAGAACCCTGTCTAATACAGGCAGTATGCAACAGTATACAACAAATTCACAATATTTAGCTTAGAAGACAAGGTACATAATTATATATAGTATGAGTTAATCTATGTAGAGTTCAAGACCAGGGAAACTAAAACAATGTTATAAATGTGTATATACACAGTAAAATAAATAAGCAAGGAATTGTTATAACAGAGATCAGGAGAGTGATCATTTCTTCAGGAAGAAATATTTTTGGAGAGGAACAGTAAGAAATGTCAAGGGTGCCAAAAACATTATTTTTTTAACAACGTGGTGATCATATATATTCATTAATAATTTTTCAATGATACATATATTTGATCACTCATGTGCATATAATATTTCACACTGTAGTAAAAATCAAACCAACTTGAATTTTACACAGCATAGAACTGAACAAAGAAATAGGTAGTGGGGGAATAGGAAAAAAATTAAGAACAGAGAGAAAAGAATTGCTTTATTTTCCCAGGATCTCAATAAAACATTTAGCTAAATATTTCTTGGCTTAGTTCAAATTTATAAAAGGCTTAACAAATGAGATTGACTTCTATAATAAAGAGACAAGATACCTGAAGAGCCACGGCACAGACAGCTTAATTGGCTTTCATTAAGATTTTGATTATATTGGCATATATAGTTATGTAATGTGGCATATGATACTCAGACTATCAGGTTAGTAAATGACTTCAGTATTGACTGTGGCTTTTGGAAATTAGGTGATTAGTGGTTTAGGAGCAAATGGAAATAAAATAAAAGAAGATGGAAAAGAAATAAAGGAGCACTCAGAAAATTTTGTCTAGTCATTGTAAGATATTAATCTTTGCCATATTATTTTTTCTCTCACTTAGGTTATGCTTTCCATTAAAATATAATTTTAGGCATTGTAGAAGACTTCAAATACATACTTTCATATAATTGATACAAGTCTTTCATCAATATTCCTCGTTTTAGAGCTGAAACAGGGATAATCTTCTTTTTCTCTTAGTTTTAAAGGTGGTGTTTTGTACATAGTGCTTACCTCCCAGAGACTTCTTTAAGAATCCAAGAACTGTTTCCAAAATTAAGACACAACCTTTAAAATAACTTAAGTAAAATTAAAAATGACATTTGAAGCCCATTTGACTTTTTTCACCTACTTAAGCCACTACAAATTGTAAATTTTCCACTGCATAATCATTTCTAAAGGAAGGAAGCATTATATTTGTATGCCCTTTGCCAAGCATTAAGTGGGGGAAAAAGTACCTTGTATGTGGCTTATATATCTCCTATTGGTGCTGTCAGCATATAATGCATATTAGCATATTTGAGCTGTGGTGTTTTTTTTTTTTTCCCCTCAGCAGTGAAGTCAATACTGGGCTTGTTCATCAGTAAAAATGTCTAGTTACCGACACACACATACACACACACATTAATTGAGAGAGACTATTAAATGAAATGACAGAATAAACAATCCAAATAACCTCCTCATAAGAGACATTTAGGAATGCTAGTTTAAAAATTATAAATAGTCTCTCAATTATATGAATTAGCTCACAAGAAAGTAAAGAAAATCTCTAGGTACCAAAATGAAAAGAAAGCAAGACTAAAGCAGTTAATTAGAATTAAATGTGTAGTTAACTTCAGAATCTTCCTAAACCCTAACATTTAAGAATCTGGATATTAACGGCTGCAACAGTACAGATATTGAAGCCTTGGGGGGGCCATGAAAGTGGGAAGTCAGAACTAAACTGCCACAATAATACCAGCAGAGAGTTATCTACCACCAATAGAAGAATATAAAGAGAAAAATGAGTTTAACCTGAGCTCCAATTGGAAAATATCTCCCATGAAATTATAACTAAACATCTACACTCTCATGAATTTATAGATTTGAAGATCCTTGGAATACCAGTCAGAAGTAAAGACAAGTTATTTGTACCATGACCCTCAATTAGGACTGCACAAAATTTCTATGTATAACATAATATAAAATGAGTCAACACAAAAATAAATGTGGTACAGTGAAAGACTGAGAAGACTTAGATGCCTAAAATGTTCAGAATGGGATTTTGGAATATATAGTATAAAATATATAGCTAAAATTTTAGTTGAAAATATTAAAAGGAAGAAAACAGAACAAATCCTCCCAAACTATGAAGAATATTATTCAAGTTATCAAATATAATTTCTTGAAATTACAATACAATTTCTGCAATTACATAATTAATGAATTAGATGAACAGTTTAGATACAGCTAAGAAAAATTTAGTAAGCTCAAAAATAAAAGATGACGTTACGTAAATTGACACAGATGGAAGATAAATGGAAAATAAAAATTTTAAAACATGGAGAATAGACAGAAAATATTTGAGAATTCTAATAGTAGTTCTAGAAAACAGAAAAAAAGATGGAGGAGAGATAGTATTCAGAGAGATAATAGGTGATAATTTCCCAGAATTAATGAAGATGTGTCATTAATTAAATGAAAGATTTAAAAGAACAAAAATACACAATGAATATTTATATAAGTGGAAATAAACATTTAAGGTGCCAAAGGCAAAAAGATTTTGCAGCTGACCCTTGAAAAACATGGGTTTGAACTACATGGATCCACTTATTCAAAGTTTTTTTTCAATAGTAAACACCACAGTGCTATTCGAGCCACCACTGGTTGAGTCTGTTGATGTGGAAATACAGACACAGAGGAACCATGTATATGAAGGGCCAACTTTTTTAGTGCATGGAAGGTCAGTCCCCCTATAAGCCCCAGATTACTAAGATCTGTTGTACTTTATTTTCAAATTTCAACTATACACTGCAGTGTTACTAACTATAATGAATGTGCCATACATTGCGTCCCTATAACTTGTTCCTTTTAATGGGGAGTTATGTTCTTTGAGCAACATCGTCCCATTTCCCACATCCATTCCGCAAATCCTGGTAAACACTCTAGCCTCTGTGTATATGAGTTTGGCTTTTATTTTCCACATATAAGTGATATAACACAGCATCTGTCTAACTTACTTCACTTAGCATAATGCCCTCAACATCCAACCACGGTGTCACTAACAGCAGCACTTCCTTCTTTCTCCTGATTGACTCATGTTCTGTTGGACACATATACACACTTCTTTTCTTTTTCTTTTGTCTAGCCATCCCTTAACAAACATATAGGTTGTTCACTTATCTTGGTTACCATGAATAATGCTGCAATAACCATGGAAATGCAGATATATCTTCAAGATCCTCTTTTCAGAAATTGAATTAATGGATTATAAGATAGTTCTAATTTACAATTTTAAGGAATCTCCATAATGTTTTCCATAATTGTTGTTATTCAGTTATTAATTTGTATCTATTTGCGACCCCATGGACTGCAGCATACCAGGATTCCCTGTCCATCACCGTCTCCGAGTTTACTCAAACTCATGTCCATTGAGTTGACAATGCCATCCAACAATCTCATCCTCTGCCGTCCCCTTCTCCTCCTGCCCTCAATCTTTCCCAGCATAAGGATCTTTTCCAATGAGTCGGCTCTTCACATTAGGTGGCCAAACATCGGAGCTTCAGCATCAGGCCTTCCAGTGAGTATTTGATTTCCTTTAGGATTGATGCGTTTGCTATCTTTGTTGTACAAGGGACAGCTTTCCATAGTGGCTGCACCAATTTACATTCTCACCTATGGTGCATGAGCATTCCTTTCTCTTAACATCCTTGCTGACACGTTATCCTGAGCTTTTGATAGTCATTCTAACACGCATGATGTGATAGCTCATTGTGGTTTTACGTTTTCCTGATTATTAGTGATAGTGAACACGTTTTCATGTAACTGTTGGCCAGGTATTGTTTTTGGAATGCCTTCTCTGGAAAAATGTCTATTTATTTCATTTGCCCATTTTGAAATCAAACGGCTTTATTTTTTCCTATGAAGTTGTATTAATTCTTTATATATTTTGGGTATTAACTCATCAGATATATGATTTACAAGTACTTCTAGCATTAAATCACATTTGATTATAGTGTAAGATCCTTTTAGTGTGCTGTTAAATTTGGCTTACTAATATTTTGTTGACGACTTCTACATCTATTTCATCAGGGATATTGGTCTTTAGCCTTCCTTTCTTGTATCATCTTATTTGGCTCTGGTCTTAGGGAAATGCTAGCCTTGTTAAATGAATGCAGAATATTCCATTTCTTCGAGCTTGACAAATTTTTGATGTATAATCAGTGTCTTTACTGCAAAGGGTCTTACCTTTGCATTTCTGTGCTATCAGTTGTATCATCTGATTCATTTCTGATTTTGAGTCTTCTTTTAGTCTTGAATCTAACCAAAGTTTTGTCAATTTTGATTATCTTTTCAAAGAAACAGCTCTTAATTTCATTGTTCTTTCCACTGTCTTTTTAGTCTTATTTTAACTTATTTCCACTGTGATCTTTGTAATTGTCTTCCTCCTCCTAATTTGGGGCTTCATTTATTTTTTTTTTTAACTAATTCTTTGTAGTTTAAAGTTAGTGCTTATTTGAAATTTTTCTTGTTTCTTTTTTAATTTTATTTTTAAACTTTACATAATTGTATTAGTTTCACCAAATATCAAAATGAATCCATCACAGGTATACATGTGCTCCCCATCCTGAACCCTCCAAGTTCTGTATCTTTTGACTGGAGAATTTAGTCCATTTATTTAAATAGTTTATTGGTAGGTATGGACTTAATATTGCCATTTTGTTAACTGTTTTCTGAATTTTTTTGTAATTACTTAGTTACTTTCTTTTCTCTTGATTTTTTCTTCTATGATTTGAAGATTGCACCATGCATCACAAATCCATGGCATTCCTGGATTTCTTTCCTTTTCTCTTTTGTGTATCTACTACAGATTTTTGCTTTGTGTTTGCCATGAAGCTTACATAAAACTATTTATAAAATATATAGTTTATTTTAAGGTGATAACTACTTAAGTTCAAATGCAAACTAAAGCTCTGTTTTTTTTTTAAAACACTGCTTGCCCATATTTTATGTTTTCAATGTCTCAGCTTAATCTTTTTACTTTGTGTACACATTAACAGATTATTGTATTTGTCTTTTAATCTTCATATATTTATAAATGATTTAGTACTCTGAATACTCTGAAGTTAACTGTGTATTTACTTTCACTGGGCTTCCCTGATAGCTTAGTTGGTAAAGAACCCGCTGCAATGCAGGAGACTCTGGTTCAAATCCTGGGTCTGGAAGATTCCCTGGAGAAGGGATAGGATACACACTCTAGTATTCTGGCCTGGAGAATTCCATGGACTGTATAGTCCATGGGGTCGCAAAGATTCAGGCATGACTGAGTGACTTTCACTTCACTTATTTTCACCAGTGAGATTTATTATTTCATATGTTTTCCTTTTACTAACTAGCGTTCCTTTGCTTCTTCTTGAAGAAGTCCCTTTAATATTTCTTATAACGCCAGTCTAGTGGTGATGATCTCTTTCAGCTTTTACTTATCTGGAATATCCAGACTTTCTTACCTCTTTTGATATGGGTCTCTTCTTGTTCATCCAATGTGTAGGAGTCACTCAGTTTCTGGATTTCTTTCAGAGAGAAGTGCTCCAATGTATAGCTGTATGTTTAATGTTTGTGGGAGGAAGGAAGTTCAGGAACCTCCTATATCATCATCTTTAAAAAGTCCTCTTTCAGAAAAAAGATTTTAAATCATCCACAAACGAAAGGCAATTTTAGTAGAAATTATGATGATCAGACTGACACCAGACTATCAATCACAAGGTTAGACTCTAACAAGAGCAGAAAAATAAGAACTGTGGGGAAAAGCACTTAATAACACAGAGACACTATATTAACTGTCTATGTACAATTTTATAGCCAATTAATTTTTATTGAATAAAAAATGAGATAAAGATAACTTAAATAAATGTTAATTGCTTAAAGTTTGCCACTTATGAATACTTACTAAATAAATGTCTAAAGAATTTGCATAGGAAATATAATATAAATAATATATAGAAAAGAAGGGATGAAACATAAGAAAGAGTGACTGGAAAATAATCTGAAAAGAATATATATACATATATAGATAGATAGATAACTAAATCACTGTGCTGTACATTTAAAATATTGTAAATCAATTATACTTCAAAAAATTAAAAAAGAAAAATAGTGGGTGACAGGATTGATAGATATGCGATTTAAACATAGTAAATAAAAAACAATAATAATATCTGGCAAGCCATTCAACATCAGAGTAATTCAAGTCTGCACCCATACCACCGATGCCAAAGAAGCTAAAGTTGATCAGGTCTATGAAGACCTAGAAAACCTCCTAGGACTAACATCAAAAAAAGATGTTCTGTTCATCACTGGGGATTGGAAAGCAAAGTAGAAAGTCAAGAGATACCTGGAGTAACAGGCAAGTTTGGTCTTAGAGAACAAAATGAAGCAGGTCAAAGATTAACTGAATTTTGCCATGATAATGCACTAGCCATAGCAAATACCCTTTTTTTCAACAACACAATAGACAACTTTACACATGGACATCACCAAATGGTCAATACCGAAATCAAATTGATTACATTCTTTGTGGCCGAAAAAGGTGAAGCTCTATAAAGCCAGCAAAAGTAAGACCGGGAGCTGACTGTGGCTCAGATTATCAGTTCTTAGAGAAAAAGTCCAGGGGCTGTGGCTGTGCGGGCGCAGGAGGGCTGGAGGAGCTATCCCACATTGAAGGTCAGGAAGGGCAGCAGTGAGGAGATACCCCTCGTCCAAGGTAAGGAGCAATGGCTGCGCTTTGCTGGAACAGCCATGAAGAGATACCCCAGGCCCAAGGTAAGAGAAACCCAAGTAAGACGGTAGGTGTTGCAAGAGGGCATCAGAGGGCAAACACACTGAAACCATACTCACAGAAAACTAGTCAATCTAATCACACTAGGACCACAGCCTTGTCTATCTCAATGAAACTAAGCCATGCCCGTGGGGCAACCCAAGACGGGCTGGTCATGATGGAGAGATTTGACAGAATGTGGCCACTGGAGAAGGGAATGGCAAACCACTTCAGTATTCTTGCCTTGAGAACCCCATGAACAGTGTGAAAAGGCAAAATGATAGGATACTGAAAGAGAAACTCCCCAGGTCAGTAGGTGCCCAATATGCTACTGGAGATCAGTGGAGAAATAACTCCTGAAAGAATGAAGAGATGGAGCCAAAGCAAAAACAGTACCAAGCTGTGGATGTGACTGGTGATAGAAGCAAGGTCCGATGCTGTAAAGAGCAATATTGCATAGGAACCTGGAATGTCAGGTCCATGAATCAAGGCAAATTGGAAGTGGTCAAACAAGAGATGGCAAGAGTGAATGTCGACATTCTGGGAATCAGCGAACTGAAATGGACTGGAATGGTTGAATTTAACTCAGATGACCATTATATCTAATACTGCGGGCAGGAATCCCTCAGAAGAAATGGAGTGGCCATCATGGTCAACAAAAGAGTCCGAAATGCAGTACTTGAATGCAATCTCAAAAATGACAGAATGCTCTCTGTTCGTTTCCAAGGCAAACCATTCAGTATCACAGTGATCCAAGTCTATGCCCCAAAGATTAATGCTGAAGAAGCTGAAGTTGAATGGTTCTATGAAGACCTACAAGAACTTTTAGAACTAACACCCAAAAAAGATGTCCTTTTCATTATAGGGGACTGGAATGCAAAAGTAGGAAGTCAAGAAATACTTGGAGTAACAGGCAAATTTGGCCTTGGAATACGGAATGAAGCAGGGCAAAGACTCAGAGTTTTACCAAGAAAATGCACTGGTCATAACGAACACCCTCTTCCAACAACACAAGAGAAGACTCTATACATGGACATCAACAGATGGTCAACACCGAAATCAGATTGATTATATTCTTTGCAGCCAAAGATGGAGAAGCTCTATACAGTCAGCAAAACAAGACCAGGAGCTGACTGTGGCTCAGACCATGAACTCCTTATTGCCAAATTCAGACTTAAATTGAAGACAGTAGGGAAAACCACTAGACCATTCAGGTATGACCTAAATCAAATCCATTATGATTATACAGTGGAAGTGAGAAATAGATTTAAGGGCCTAGATCTAATAGATAGAGTGCCTGATGAACTATGGAATGAGGTTCATGACACTGTACAGGATAGACAGGGATCAAGAACATTCCCATAGAAAAGAAATTCAAAAAAAGCAAAATGGCTGTCTGGGGAGGCCTTACAAATAGCTGTGAAAAGAAGAGAAGTGAAAAGCAAAGGAGAAAAGGAAAGATATAAACATCTGAACGCAGCGTTCCAAAGAATAGCAAGAAGAGACTAGAAAGCCTTCTTCAGCGATCAATGCAAAGAAATAGAGGAAAACAACAGAATGGGAAAGACTAGGGATCTCTTCAAGAAAATTAGAGATACCAAGGGAACATTTCATGCAAAGAGGAGCTCGATTAAAGGACAGAAAATGGTATGGACCTAACAGAAGCAGAAGATATAAAGAAGAGATGGCAAGAATACACAGAAGAACTGTACAAAAAAGATCTTCACGACCCAGATAATCACAATGGTGTGATCACTGACCTAGAGCCAGACATCCTGGAATGTGAAGTCAAGTGGGCCTTAGAAAGCATCACTATGAACAAAGCTAGTGGAGGTGATGGAATTCCAGTTGAACTATTCCAAATCCTGAAAGATGATGTTGTGAAAGTGCTGCACTCAATATTCCAGCAAATTTGGAAAACTCAGCAGTGGCCACAGGACTGGAAAAGGTCAGTTTTCATTCCAATCCCAAAGAAAGGCAATGCCAAAGAATGCTCAAACTACCGCACGAATGCACTCATCTCACACGCTAGTAAAGTAATGCTCAAAATTCTCCATGCCATGCTTCAGCAATATGTGAACTGTGAACTTCCTGATGTTCAAGCTGGTTTTAGAAAAGACAAAGGAACCAGAGATCAAATTGCCAACATCTGCTGGGTCATAGATAAAGCAAGAGAGTTCCAGAAAAAACATCTATTTCTGCTTTATTGACTATGCCAAAGCCTTTGACTGTGTGGATCACAATGAACTGTGGAAAATTCTGAAAGAGATGGGAATACCAGACCACTTGATCTGCCTCTTGAGAAATTTGTATGCAGGTCAGGAAGCAACAGTTAGAACTGGACATGGAACAACAGACTGGTTCCAAATAGGAAAAGAAGTTCATCAAGGCTGTATATTGTCACCCTGCTTATTTAACTTCTATGCAGAGTACATCATGAGAAACATCAATAACCTCAGATATGCAGATGACACAACCCTTATGGCAGAAAATGAAGAGGAACTCAAAAGCCTCTTGATGAAAGTTAAAGTGGAGAGTGAAAAAGTTGGCTTAAAGCTCAACATTCAGAAAATGAAGATCATGGCATCCGGTCCCACCACTTCATGGGAAATAGATGGGGAAACAGTGGAAACAGTGTCAGACTTTATTTTTCTAGGCTCCAAAATCACTACAGATGGTGACTGCAGCCATGAAATTAAAAGACGCTCACTCCTTGGAAGGAAAGTTATGACAAACCTAGATAGCATATTCAAAAGCAGAGACATTACTTTGCCAACAAAGGTCCATCTAGTCAAGGCTATGGTTTTTCCTGTGGTCATGTATGGATGTGAGAGTTGGACTGTGAAGAAGGCTGAGTGCTGAAGAATTGATGCTTTTGAACTGTGGTGTTGGAGAAGACTCTTGAGAGTCCCTTGGACTGCAAGGAGATCCAACCAGTCCATTCTGAAGGAGATCAGCCCTGGGATTTCTTTGGAAGGAATGATGCTAAAGCTGAAACTCCAGTACTTTGACCACCCCATGCGAAGAGTTGACTCATTGGAAAAGACCCTGATGCTGGAAGAGATTGGGGGCAGGAGGAGAAGGGGAAGACAGAGGATGAGATGGCTGGATGGCATCGCTGACTCGATGGACGTGAGTCTGGGTCATCTCCGGGAGTTTGTGATGGACAGGGAGGCCTGGCGTGCTTCGATTCATGGGGTCACAAAGAGTCGGACACAACTGAGCGACTGATCTGATCTAATAGAAAAATTCAGACTTAAACTGAAGAAAGTGGGCAAAACCCTAAGCCATCCATTCACGTCAGTTCAGTTGCTCAGTTGTGTTTGACTCTTGGCTCTCCCATGGACTGCAGCAAGCCAGGCCTCCCTGTCCATTACCAACTCCCAGAGTTTACTCAAACTCATATCAATTGAGTCAGGGATGCCATCCAACCATCTCATCCTCTGTCGTCCCCTTCTCCTGTCCTCAATATTTCCCAGCATCAGGGTATTTTCAAATGAGTTACTTCTTCACATCAAGTGGCCAAAGAATTGGAGTTTCAGCTTCAGCATCAGTCCTTCCAATGAATATTCAGGACTGAATTCCTTTAGGATGAAATTGTTGGATCTCCTTGCAGTCCAAGGGACTCCCAAGAGTCTTCTCCAACACCACAGTTCAAAAGAGCAATTCTTCAGTGCTCAGTTTTCTTTATAGTCCAACTCTCACATCCATACATGACTACTGGAAAAACCAAAGCTTTGACTAGACAGACCTTTGTTGGAAAAGCAATGTCTCTGCTTTTTAATGTGCTATCTAGGTTGGTCATAACTTTTCTTTCAAGGAACAAGTGTCTTTTATTTCACAGCTGCAGTCACCATTAGCAGTAATTTTGGAGCCCAAGAAAATAAAGTCTCTCACTGTTTCCACAGTTATCCCATCTGTTTTCCATGAAGTGATGGGACTGGATGCCATGATCTTAGTTTTCTCAGTACTGAGTTTTAAGCCAACTTTTCACTCTCCTCTCACTTTCAACAAGAGGTTCTTTAGTTCTTTGCTTTCTGACATAAGGGTGGTGTCATCAGCATATCTGAAGTTATTGATATTTCTCCTGGCAGTCTTGATTCCAGCTTGTGCTTCATCCAGTCCAGAATTTCTCATAATGTACTCTGCATATAAGTTAAATAAGCAGTGTGACAATATATAGCCTTGACATATTCCTTGTGCTATTTGGAATGGTCTTTTCCATTGAGTCAGCTCTCTGCATCGGATGGCCAAAATCTTAGAAATTTAGCTTCAGCATCAGTTCTTCCAATGTTGGCTGGAAGCATCAGTTCAGGATTGATTTCCTTTAGGATTGATTGATCTCCTTGCAGTGATAGGGACTCTCAATAATCTTCTCCAGGGTCACAATTCAAAACCACCAATTTTAGGGTGCTCAATCTTCTTTATGGTCAAAGTGTTACATTCGTACATGATTCCTGGAAAAAAACATAGCTTTGACTATACAGACCTTTGTTGGCAAAGTGATGTCTCTGATTTTTAATATGTTGTCTAGGTTTGTTATAGCTTTCCTTCCAAAGAGTAATTGTCCATTAATATCATGGTTGCAGTCACCAACTACAGTGACTTTGGAGCCCAAGAAAATAATCTGTCACTGCTTCCACTTTTTCCCCTTCTATTTCCGAAGAAGTGATGGGACCAAATGCCACAATATTGGTTTTTTTAAATGCTGAGTTTTAAGCTGGATATTTGACCCTCCTCAAGAAGCTCTTTAGTTCCTGTTCACTTTCTGCCATTCAAATGGTATCATCAGTGCATATCTGAGGTTGTTGCTATTTCTCCTGGAAATCTTGATTCCAGCTCATGATTCATCCAGTTTGGAAATTTAAATGATATATACATATGTGTGTGTATATACACACACACACGTTATATATGTACCATATATATTTGTATAGTTGCAGAGACTGAGTATTTGAACCTGGACCATTTGGTCCATAGACTTGTTCATAATTATTTCCTTGTGTGCATGCTAAGTTGCTTCAGTCTTGTCTGACTCTATGTGATCCTATGGACTGTAGCTCGCCCAGCTCCTCTGTCCATGGGGATTCTCCAGGCAAGAATACTGGAGTGGGTTGCCATGCCCTCCTCCAGGGGATCTTCCCAACCTAGGTATCGAACCAGTGTCTTCTGCAGCTTCTGCACTGCAGGTGGATTCTTTACCACTAAGCCACTGGCTGCTGCTGCTGCTGCTGTTTCAGTCATGTCCGACTCTGTGCGACCCCACAGACGGCAGCCCACCAGGCTCTGCCGTCCCTGGGATTCTGCAGGCAAGAACACTGGAGTGGGTTGCCATTTCCATCTCCAATGCATGAAAGTGAAAAGTGAAAATGAAGTCGCTCAGTCGTGTCCGACTCTGTGCGACCCCATGGACTGCAGCCTACCAGGCTCCTCCATCCATGGGATTTTCCAGGCAACAGTACTGGAGTGGGATGCCATCACCTTCTCCAAGCCACTGGGGAAGCCCACAGATATTACCTTAGTCAATGTTATTATGAATTCATATTATTAAGAAACATTAAAGAATTCACATTATTAAGAAAACATTGTATTATACTGGGATAAATAAAGATGCCAAATGATCAACATAGAAAGCCTAGAATTTGGCTCAAAGTTGAATGAATATTTGCTATACAGCAGAGATGGTTTTGACCAATCACGATAGGGTGTGTAGTTACAGATATTTGAAAAAAAATGCTTAATTTACTGTATAAAAAAAAAAACAAGTTCTCTAGACCATTTAAAATTAGTTACAGATAATTTCAAGGCTGATGAATATTAACCATATCAATATCAATATGAAAATATAACTCATGTATAATTTTTTTTAATTTTAATTTCCAAAGGATATTTAAAGAAGACAGAAACAAAAACAGGGAAGAAAAAACTTATAAATATGACCATGTTAAAATGAAAACCATCTGTGTTTCTATAAATAAAAAACGAGAAACAAGTGACAAAATACAAGGATCTTGCCATATACATAAATATATTTGGTTTCAGAATATCTTTATTAAAAAATCACTACCTACTACTACTAATGTTATTATATAATACTTTAATTTATTCCTTATGCTGTACATTTAGCCCCATGACTCATTTGTTTTGTACCTGGAAGCTTGTACTTCTTACTCTTTCTCACCTATTTCACCCATCCCTCTAATACCCTTAGCTTTGATGACTGCTTATTTGTTCTCTATATCTATGTGTCTGGGTTTTGTGGTTCTTGTTGTTGTTGTTGTTATATTTCTTCACTTTTTTTTAATATTTCACATATCACTGAAATC
This sequence comes from Bison bison bison, assembly GCF_000754665.1. NCBI lineage: Eukaryota > Metazoa > Chordata > Mammalia > Artiodactyla > Bovidae > Bison > Bison bison. The sequence continues at coordinate 20,197,162 of NW_011495082.1, forward strand.
AATCATACAGTATTCACATTTCATTATTTCACTTCACATAAAATCTTCTGAGTCCATTCATGTTGTTCCAAATAGCAAGATGTTATTCCTTTTATGGGTGAATAATATTAATATATATATGTGGTATATACATACAACATCTATTTTCTCTATTCATCTATCAATGGATAGTTACTTTGATGTAGTAAAATTAAATATATATTTTTAATATAATTTTATATTTATTCTATATCTATACATAGCATATCATAATCATATGCTGTATTTATAAATTCTATTCATATATTTATAATAATGATTAATAACTAAATTACTATGATTAGTAGGCAGCCAAGAAATATCAGCATGTTAGTGTATTTAATAAAGATGACTGCACTGTCTTCATAAAGCAAAAATTCTTTTCTTTCATATATTCTTAACAGACACATATGCATATGTGCTGAAGTAAACACCTATAATAATATTAGGGCAACATTATTTACAGGACTGAAACAATAGGAAACATCCCATATGTCCATTGACAGAACAATTTATAATGAATCATGATTTTATAGTACAGTGAACTTCCAGATGTTCAAGCTGGTATTATAAAAGGTAGAGGAACCAGAGATCAAATTGCCAACATCATCGAAAAAGCAAGGGAGTTCCAGAAAAACATCTATTTCTGCTTTATTGACTATGCCAAAGCCTTTGACTGTGTGCATTACAATAAACTGTGGAAAAGTCTGAAAGAGATGGGAATACCAGAGCACCTGACCTGCCTCTTGAGAAACCTATATGCAGGTCAGGAATCAACAGTTAGAACTGGACATGGACCAACAGACTGGTTCCAAATAGGAAAAGGAGTACGTCAAGGCTAGATATTGTCACCCTGCTTATTTAACATATATGCAGAGTACATCATGAGATACGCTGGGCTGGATGAAGCAGAAGCTGGAATCAAGACTGCCAGGAGAAATATCAATAACCTCAGATATGCAGATGACACCACCCTTATGGCAGAAAATGAAGAAGAACTAAAAAGCCACTTGATGAAAGTGAAGAGGAGAGTGAAAAAGTTGGCTTAAAGCTCAACATTCAGAAAACTAAGATCACGGCATCTTGTCCCATCACTTCATGGGAAATAGATGTGGAAACAGTGGAAACAGTGTCAGACTTTTTTGAGGGGGGCTCCAAAATCACTGCAGATGGTGATTGCAGCAAAGAAATTTAAAGACGCTTACTCCTTGGAAGCAAAGTTGTGACCAACGTAGACAGCATATTAAAAAGCAGTGACATTACTTTTCCAACAAAGGTCCATCTAGTCAAGGCTATGGTTTTTCCAGTGGTCATGTATGGATGTGAGAGTCGAAATATAAAGAAAGCTGAGTGCCGATGAATTGCTGCTTTTGAACTGTGGTGTTGGACAAGAGTCTTAAGAGTCCCTTGGACTGCAAGGAGATCCAACCAGTCCATCCTAAAGGAGACCAGTTTTGGGTGTTCATTGGAAGGACTGATGTTGAAGCTGAAACCCCAATTTTTTGGCCACCTGATGTGAAGAGCTGAATCAGTTGAAAAGACCCTGATGCCAGGAAAGATTGAGCCGAAGGAGAAGGGGACGACAGAGGATGAGATGGTTGGATGGCATCACTGACTCAATGGACATGGGTTTGGGTGGACTCCCGGAGTTGGTGATGGACAGGGAGGCCTGGCGTGCTGCAATTTATGGGGTCACAAAGAGTCGGACATGACTGAGCGACTGAACTGAACTGAACTGAGGTTACCTATAGGCTCTACTATGATTCGAGAAAAAGCAAAGTCTCTATATGGTAATTTAAAGCAAAAAGAAGATGAGGAATCAGAAGATGGATAATTTAATAACAGCAAAGGATGATTTGATGATTTTGGAAGATGGTTTGGCTTTTTTTTAAATGTTAAGATAATAGAAAAAGCAGCCTCTGCCAACTAAGTATTAGTAAACAAGTTCCCAGACAACATTAAGAAAATCATTGAGGTGAAAAAATATCTGTCTCAACAGGCTTATAATGCAGATAAAAAAGCCCTATTCTGGAAAAGATAAATAAAAGCCACAAAAGGTATTTGTTAGCAAGGAAGAGAATCAAACACCAAGATTTAAGGCAGGAAGGAATCAGCTAATTTTACTGTTTTGTGAAAATGCAATTGGTTTTATGATTACAAGTGCCCTATATATAAAGCTGCTAATCATAAGGCTTGAAGGGAAAAGCAAAACAGCAGCTTCCAGCACTTTAGTTGCACAACAAGAAGGCCTGGACTCTTAGAACACTTTCTCTGCACTGTTTTCATCCATGATTTGTCCCTGAAGTAAGGAACTTCCTTGCCAGTAAGGGACTTCTTTTTAAAGTTCTTTTGATATTGCACAATGCCCTTGGCCATGAGTTCATCACTGAAAGTACATCAGTTCAACACCAAAGACATCCAAAGTGGTCTACTTGCCCACAAATACAAAATCACTAATTCAGCCTCTATATCAAGGGGTCATAAGGACTTTTAAGGTTCATTAAAAAACACAGCATTCTATGGAGACAAATGTCAATGCTGTGGAAAAATAAAAATCCCAAGAAAGAAAACATCATGTAAGTCTGGAAAGATTACACCATTGAAGATGCCGTCATTGTTATAGTAGAAGCCACGAAAGCCATCAGACCCACAACAATGAATTCCTTTCAAAGAAAACTCACTAGATATTGCACTGACTTCAAAGTATTCTGAGAGAGCCAATCAAGAAAATCATGAGATAGATTGTGGATGTGATTTTTAAAAAAGGGGTGTGTGGGGGGGGCCAGGGCAGGTGAAGGATGTTGGATACATTCAAGAGCTAATAGACACAACAGCAGAGAAATTAACAATAGGCACCTTGCTAGAGGTGTGTGTTCTGAACCAGTGCCTGACAAGGAAGAAGAAGATGTAGAAGTTGTGCCAGAAAACTAATTGATATTAGACACTCTAGCAGGAGAGTTCTGACTTTTCAGGACTGCTTTTGACTTCTTTTATGACATGGATGCTTTGATGATATGGGCACTAAAACTAAAGCAAACAGTGGAAGAGGAATTGGTACTGTATACAAATATTTTTTGAGAAATGAAAAAAAAAATCAGAAATTATAATGTATTTCCATAAAGTTACACTGAATGTGTCTGCCTCGCCTTCGACCTTTTCCACCAATTCTGCCTCTGCCATCCCTGAAACATCAATACCAACCCCTCTTTTTCCTCCTTCTCCTTAGTCTAGTCAACATGAAGACAATGGGGACAAAGATCATTATGATGATCCACTTCCGCTTAATATAGAGTAATCAATCATGAGGCCATACATTTGTATGATACATTTGTGTATCTTTGTGTGAAGATTTAATAACTGTATAGCAAAAAATGTGAAACATTTTTGCATCATTACCATCATTATCTAAGTTTTCATTGTGTATGAGCCTTGTATTGAAGATGATAGCCTATCCTACATAGGCATAAAGTGATACTGATATAAAATTAATACTGTTAGCTTTCTTACTATTTTATAGTTTTGCTTTCAAAGAATTACATAACATGCGATACTTTATCATAATTGGAGAAACTACATGTCAGCCTATCATCACAAGTGCCTTTTTTAAGAAATGAAACAATGTTTCCAATACTGTATTATGCATATGTCTAATACCATATACCATAAAGATGTTCAATGATTTCTTAGCATTTAGGCCAGACTACCATAAAGAAAGCACATGGCTTCTTCTTTGTTATCAGTACAGGAATTCCTATACTTGTAAATAAATATGGATTTCTTTTTCCCCCATTAACTTTTCTTTTCCATTTTTTTTTCCCCTTTGTTTTTTAAAATCTTTATTGGCGTATGGTTGCTTTACAATGCTGTGTTAGTTTACTGTATAGCAAAGCAAATTAGCTATATGTATACATATATCCGCTATCACCTTTTAAAAAATTAATTTATTAATTTTAATTGGAGGATAATTACTTCACAATACTGTGGTTTTCCCTCCATTTAACTTTTAATTTTTGATGTGTAGTGTTAATAATGTACTTCCCCGGTGGTTCAGACAGTAAAGAATCCACCTATAATGCGGGACACCTGGGTTTGATCACTGGATTGGGAGGATCGCCTGGAGGACTGCAAGGCAACCCACTCCAGTATTGCTGTCTGGAGAATCTCCATGGACACATGAGCCTGGCAGGCTACAGTGCATGGGGTAGCAAAGAGTCAGACACAATTGAGCGATGTTAGTAGTACATATAACATATTATAGGTTAATAATACATATAGCAATATAGTACTTTTATAATGTATAAGACAATATTGATATATGTACTGATAGGCAACTTATTTTATAAACATGTAAAATTATGGTATCAATAAATACAACTCAGTAATATAAATGCATATCTTTTATGATTGTCTTAATAAAACTTTATTTATCTAGATTACTAGATTACTGTGAAATCTGTATGCATGTCAAGAAGCAACAGTTAGAACTGGACATAGAACAAGAGACTGGTTCCAAATCAAACAAAGACAGAAATATTGATCAATGGAACAAAATAGAAAGCCCAGAGATAAATCCACGCACATATGGACACCTTATCTTTGACAAAGGAGGCAAGAATATACAATGGATTAAAGACAATCTCTTTAACAAGTGGTGCAGGGAAAACTGGTCAGCCACTTGTAAAAGAATGAAACTAGAACACTTTCTAAGACCATACACAAAAATAAACTCAAAATGGATTAAAGATCTAAACCTAAGACCAGAAACGATAAAACTCCTAGAGGAGAACATAGGCAAAACACTCTCTGACATACATCACAGCAGGATCCTCTATGACCCACCTCCCAGAATATTGGAAATAAAAGCAAAAATAAATGGGACCTAATTAAACTTAAAAGCTTCTGCACAACAAAGGAAACTATTAGCAAGGTGAAAAGGCAGCCTTCAGAATGGGAGAAAATAATAGCAAATGAAGCAACGGACAAACAACTAATCTCAAAAATATACAAGCAACTCCTATAGCTCAACTCCATAAAAATAAATGACCCAATCAAAAAATGGGCCAAAGAACTAAATAGACATTTCTCCAAAGAAGACATACAGATGGCTAACAAACACATGAAAAGATGCTCAACATCACTCATTATCAGAGAAATGCAAATCAAAACCACTATGAGGTACCATTTCTTGCCAGTCAGAATGGCTGCAATCCATAATTCTACAAGCAATAAATGCTGGAGAGGGTGTAGAGAAAAGGGAACTCTCTTACACTGTTGGTGGGAATGCAAACTAGTACAGCCACTATGGAGAACAGCGTGGAGATTCCTTAAAAAACTGGAAATAGAATTGCCTTATGATCCAGCAATCCCACTGCTGGGCATACACACTGAGGAAACCAGAAGGGAAAGAGACACGTGTACCCCAATGTTCATTGCAGCACTGTTTATAATAGCCAGGACATGGAAGCAACCTAGATGCCCATCAGCAGATGAATGGATAAGAAAGCTGTGGTACATATACACAATGGAGTATTACTCAGCCATTAAAAAGAATACATTTGCATCAGTTCTAATGAGATGGATGAAACTGGAACCTATTATACAGATGAAGTAAGCCAGAAAGAAAAACACCAATACAGTATACTAACGCATATATATGGAATTTAGAAAGATGGTAACAATAACCCTGTGTACGAGACAGCAAAAGAGACACTGATGTATAGATCAGTCTTATGGACTCTGTGGGAGGGTGGGGAGATTTGGGAGAATAGCATTGAAACATGTATAATATCATGTATGAAACGAGTTGCCAGTCCAAGTTCGATGCACGATACTGGATGCTTGGGGCTGGTGCACTGGGAAGACCCAGAGGGAGGGTATGGAGGGAGGAGGGAGGAGGGTTCAGGATGGGGAACACAGGTATACCTGTGGCAGATTCATTTCGATATTTGGCAAAACTAATACAATATTGTAAAGTTTAAAAATAATATAAAATTTAAAAAAAAAAAGGAAAAAAAAAAGAAAGGAGTAGGTCAAGGCTGTATATTGTCACCCTGCTTATTTAACTTATATGCAGAGTACATCATGTGAAATGCTGGGATGGATGAAGCACAAGCTGGAATCAAGACTGCAAGGAAAAATTTCAATAACCTCAGATACACAGATGACACCACCCTTATGGCAGAAAGTGAAGAGGAACTAAAAAGCCTCGTGATGAAAGTGAAAGAGGAGAGTGAAAAAATTGGCTTAAAACTTAACATTCAGATCATGACATCTGGTTCCATCACTTCATGGCAAATAGATAGGCAAATAGTGAAAACAGTGAGAGACTTTATTTTGGGGGGGGGGCGCTCCAAAATCACTGCAGATAGTGACTGCAGCCATGAAATCAAAAGACACTTGCTCCTTGGAAGAAAAGCTATGATCAACCTAGATAGCATATTAAAAAGCAGAGACATTACTTTACCAACAAAGGTCCGTCTAGTCAAAGCCATGGTCTTTCCAGTAGTCATGTATGGATGTGAGAATTGGACTCTAAAGAAAGCTGAGCACTGAAGAATTGCTGCTTTTGAACTGTGGTGTTGGAAAAGACTCTTGAGAGTCCCTTGGACTGCAAGGAGATCCAACCAGTCCATCCTAAAGGAGATCAGTCCTGAATATTCAATGGAAGGATTGATGCTGAAGCTGAAACTGCAATATTTTGGCCACCTGATGTGAAGAACTGACTCATTTGAAAAGACCCTGATGCTGGGAAAGATTGAAGGCAGGACGAGAAGGGGACGACAGAGGATGAGACGGTTGAATGGCATCACCAACCCCATGGACATGAGTTTGAACACGCTCTGGGAGTTGGTAATGGATAGAGAGGCCTGACGTGCTGCAGTCCATGAGGTTGCAAAGAGTCGGACACTACTTAGCAACTGAACTGAACTGAGATTACTTTTTTATAAGAATATAGTATATAATATATATAACATACAAATATGTGTTATTTGACTGCTTGTGTTATTATTAAGGCTTTCAGTTAACAATAGGCTATTAACAAAGTTTTAGGGACTCAAAGTTATATGCAGTTTTCAAATGTGTAGGAAGTCAGTGCCCCAACCCAACCCTAGGATTGTTCAAATTTAAACTGTATAGTAAAACACTAATAATTAATGACAATTATGAACTTGAGTTACCCTCTCAGCACAGATGACTGTCATAAATTAACTAACTGAAAAAAACAAATTACACAAAACTACTTGTTATAACTTTAAATCTACAGTGCAAAAATATAAAATGTTTGTGGGTGCAAACATATAAAGGTTTGAGAACATCTATGGAAATGTAATACTATCATCCTTTGTGAACTATGAGGAATGGAAATGAGTTAGGGAGTTTTAAAGGCGCTTCAATACGTTGTGTGCTTTATATCTTAAGCTGGGTTGTAAACCATGTATGTGTACAATATTATACTCTTTGGTATTTCTTTGAAAAATTAATGATAATATAAAATAGTATAACATGCTCATCTTTTAAAATTGTATTAATGGTTGTCAGTTTAGGAAGAAAGTAGATATTTTTAAAAAATCAGAACTGACAACATTTATTTATGTTGCAATAAAACTGTACAGTGTGTCTAATAACAAGACGATGAGCTTTTTATCTGCCTGCTGTAGCCTCAGTGCTGTCAAACAAGTTGTAGTGATGACAGCCACTGAATATTGCTCAATATCTGAACTATAATTAAGATGATTTTGAGATAAAAAGGTAACACTATGGTGGTTTTTAAAATAATTGTTACTTTCTTTTTAATACTTTTCAAATAGAGATGCAAATTAAATGAGGATATTTCTTCAAAATGAAGCTTTTACTCTTAACCCTGGGTTTGTCTAATATCCAATTTAGCAAAGAATATCTACTTCTCATACAGTGAATCATAGATAATCTTTAACTACTATATGATGTATAATGCATCTTCCTGTTGGGTATTATCTCTGTGCAATTATTTTCATTTGTGGAGAATATCAAATATTATGCACTGTTGTCTTTGCTGCTGCCGCTAAGTCACTTTAGTCGTGCCCGACTCTGTGCAACCCCACAGACGGCAGCCCACCAGGCTCCCCCGTCCCTGGGATTCTCCAGGCAAGAACACTGGAGTGGGTTGCCATTTCCTTCTCCAATGCATGAAGTGAAAAGTGAAAGGGAAGTCGCTCAGTCGTGTCCGACTCTTAGCGACCCCATGGACTGCAGCCCACCAGGCTCCTCTGTCCATGGGATTTTCCAGGCAAGAGTACTGGAGTGGGGTGCCATTGCCTTCTCTGGCACTGCTGTCTTTAGGAAGGCTAAATCTCATATAGAGCAAATGACTTAGAAAATAATACTATCACAAGAGGATAAAGAATATTTACCTAAAGAATTTTTGGTTTTTATATGACCAGGTTGTCATTTTCAATCTCTTGCTTCATCACTACCACCATCCAATACCTTCCCTACCCTTGTCAACACACACACACACACACACACACACACACACACTAACTTCAGATTTTAGCACTTCTTGTAGCCTCTATTCAAGATCTTAAATTACCCTGCTATAATTTCCTATTTTACAAAAATTCATAACCAGTTCTCAAGTCCATCATATCTGTCTCTGAGTACCACTTCCTCTACTCATTCTGACATCTCAAGTATCTTGATCTTTTAATATATTCAATCTATTATTTTTACTATATGCTTTACAAGCTTATTTGGAATTTCAGACGACTGATACTATTTTTTTTTTTTATTTTCTCCTTCTCTTCACAAATTTTTAAAATGAGTTCTATATACTTTGTTCATTTATTCTCTTTTATTCTGCAATCCCTTTCCTATGAAAATTAAATCTACCACTTTACTGAAACCATTTTCAAATATAATCAATCAACATCATGTCACCAAACCCAAATTATCCTTTGAATCCACATCTCTAAATATTTAAAAATTTTAAAGATAAAAATTTTATTTCATCTTTGTGACAATTTTAATTGCACCCTATATTTTATATATAAATTTATAATATTATTTTCTTATTTTAGTGCCTATTTTTTTGTCTACTTGATTAAAACTCTCATGATTTTCAGCTTTGTACCATTTTCCAGGTATCTGACAATAATGTCATCAATGTTGAGTAAATTTTGGCTGACACAGCTTGCCATTTTTTACTTCTTGAGTTCTTTCTTGACTTTAGTGACACCATAATTTTCTAATTTTTCTCCTACACCCACAGATTTTCCTTCTCTGACTCCTTAAAGACTCGTCCTCCTAAAACCACATATGACAGAATTCTTTTGAATTTTATCCAAAATCGGCTTTATTCTTCAGGCTAATCTAATTAAGATGATATTATTCACTCTATCAGTTTTAATTATAAGAATATACTAAGGACACTAAGATTTACATAACCTCGCTTCTTTAGGTGTCTCATTATGAATGCTTAGATGATATTTACTCATTATTTCAAAAAGGTTTCTATCCTCCAAAATGTCAGCTGTACTATATGGTAAAAAGATACGGAATAAAACTTCAAAAGAATTGTAACTACACATTTTTAAAAGACATAAAACAGTTATAATGCTTCACTCGATAAATGTCTAAATTTTTCTTAAAAGCAATAATCACATAATGTTTTTTTGATGTGGACTTCTTTTTTTAAAATCTTGATTTGTATTAGAATATTGCTTTCTATTTTAAGATTTGGTTTTTGGCTGCAAGGCATGTGGGATCTGAGCTTCCCAACCAGGGGTTGAACCTTCACTGGCTGCATTAGAAGGTGAAGTCTTTATCACTGGACCTGCAGGGAAGTCCCTTTTACAATTTTATATATTTACACACTGTCATATATTTTATATATTACATTTAGCATTATTTTGTATTTGACATTGTATTCATCCTGGTTTATGAAAACTTGGGAGATATCCTACTCTTTATCAATCAGGGTTTGGTGAAGGAATCTGGGCATACAGAAACTAAAAAAAAAAAATAAAAATAGTATAAAAAAATAAAATGAAGAGATTTAAAAATTAACACTATGGCAAGATGCGTATATGCATGCTGCTTTTATTGTTTAGCTGTTGTGTCCTACTCTGTGAGACTCCATGGACTATATAGCCCACCAGGCTCCTCTGTCCATGGGATTTCTCAGGCAAGAATGGGTTGCCATTTCCTTCTCCAATGTAATGCATAATTTACTAAATAAAAAGTAGTGTTCAATGAATTAATACAATATTCATCATAAAAATAGTGGAACTTCCTAGTAATAAAAAGCCTGTGATATAAATATAGCAATATCAAGAAAAATAAGGTGCTATAAAATAAAATAGGATCAGTTCAATTCAGTCGCTCAGTTGTGTCTGACACTTTGGGACCCCATGAATTGCAGCACGCGAGACCTCCCTATCCATCACCTGTCCAACTCCTGGAGTTCACTCAAACTCACGTGCGTGGAGTCAGTGATGCCATCCAGCCATTTCATCCTCTGTCATCCCATTCTATTCTTGCCCCCAAACCCTCCCAGCATCAGGGCCTTTTTCAATGAGTCAACTTTTCACATGAGGTGGCCAAAGTACTGGAGTTTCAACTATAGCATCACTCCTTCCAAAGAAATCCCAGGGCTGATCTCCTTTAGAATGGACTGGTTGGATCTCCTTGCAGTCCAAGGGACTCTCAAGAGTCTTCTCCAACACCACAGTTCAAAAGCATCAATTCTTCAGTGCTCAGCTTTCTTCACAGTCCAACTCTCACATCCATACATGACCACAGGAAAAACCATAGCCTTGACTAGACGGACCTTTGTTGGCAAAGTAATGCCTCTGCTTTTGAACACGCTATCTAGGTTGGTCATAACTTTCCTTCCAAGGAGTAAGCGTCTTTTAATTTCATGGCTGAAATCACCAACTGCGGTGAATTTGGAGCCCCCAAAAATAAAGTCTGACACTGTTTCCACTGTTTCTCCATCTATTTCCCATGAAGTGATGGGACCAGATGCCATGACCTTCATTTTCTGAATGTTCAGCTTTAAGCCAACTTTTTCACTCTCCTCTTTCACCTTCATCAAGAGGCTTTTTAGTTCCTCTTCACTTTCTGCCATAAGGGTGGTGTCATCTGCATATCTGAGGTGATTGATATTTCTCTGGGCAATCTTGATTCCAGCTTGTACTTCTTCCAGCCCAGCATTTCTCATGATGTACTCTGCATATAAGTTAAATAAGCAGGGTGACAATATACAGCCTTGACGTACTCCTTTTCCTATTTGGAACCAGTCTGTTGTTCCATTTCCAGTTCTAACTGTTGCTTCCTGACTTGCATATAGGTTTCTCAAGATGCAGGTCAGGTGGTCTGGTATTCCCATCTCTTTCAGAATTTTCCACAGTTTATTGTGATCCACACAGTCAAAGGCTTTGGCATAGTCAATAAAGCAGAAATAGATGCTTTTCTGGAACTCTCTTGCTTTTTCTACGATCCAGTGGATATTGGCAATTTAATCTCTGGTTCCTCTGCCTTTTCTAAATCCAGCTTGAACATCTGGAAGTTCATGGTTCATGTACTGCTGAAGCCTGGCTTGGAGAATTTTGAGCATTACTTTACCAGTGTGTGAGATGAGCGCAATTTGCAGTAGTTTGAGCATTCTTTGCCATGGCCTTTCTTTGGGATTGGAATGAAAACTGACCTTTTCCAGTCCTGTGGCCACTGCTGAGTTTTCCAAATTTGCTGGCATATTGAGTGCAGACTTTCACAGCATCATCTTTCAGGATTTGAAATAGCTCCGCTGCAATGCCATCACCTCCTCTAGCTTTGTTCGTAGTGATGCTTTCTAAGGCCCACTTGACTTCACATTCCAGGATGTCTGGCTCTAGGTGAGTGATCACAGCATCGTGATTATCTTGGTTGTGAAGATCTTTTTTGTACAGTTCTTCTGTGTATTCTCGCCACCTCTTAGTATCTTCTGCTTCTGTTAGGTCCATACCATTTCTGTCCTTTATTGAGCCCATCTTTGCCTGAAATGTTCCCTTGGTATCTCTAATTTTCTTGAAGAGATCTCCAGTCTTTCCCATTCTGTTGTTTTCCTCTATTTTTTTGCATTCATCACTGAGGAAGGCCTTCTTATATCTCCTTGCTATTCTTTGGAACTCTGCATTCAGATGTTTATATCTTTCCTTTTCTCCTTTGCTTTTCACTTCTCTTCTTTTCACAGCTATTTGCAAGGCCTCCCCAGACAGCCATTTTGCTTTTTTGCATTTCTTTTCCATGGGGATGGTCTTGATCCCTTTCTCCTGTACAGTGTCATGAACCTCCGTCCATAGTTCATCAGGTACTCTATCTATCAGATCTAGTCCCTTAAATCTATCTCTCACTTCCACTGTATAATCATAAGGGATTTGATTTAGGTCATACATGAATGGTCTAGTGGTTTTCCCTACTTTCCTCAATTTAAGTCTGAATTTGGCAATAAGGAGTTATTTAACTACTTTTTCTAAATTTATGCATTATATTTCTTAGACAGTTTTAGTCATGGTTTTATTTTTCTTTCCTTTTAAATGAACGTAGGTGAGTCAGTCATTTTCTTTTCATTATAAACAAATCTGTTTTGGTGAAACAATGTTATACCTAAGAGAACAAAATGGGGGAGGAGTAGGTGTACATGGAGTACATCTCTCTCCGTAGATACATCAGGAATACACCTTCAGACACAAAACTGCATGCAGAACACCAGCTGACGGAGACAGGAGCACCTGCCCAGCAGAAAAGAATATACAGACCCACACAAAACTCGAGATCAAGCCCTGAGCCTTTGGACTGGGAGAACTGATTCCATGACCCAAGACTACCAGAGAACTAACCCGAGGGAGTATAAAATAGCGAGAACTCACACAAAGGAAACCACCTGAATACAAGACCTGGCATCACCCAACCACCGGTAGCACCCTGTGCCTCATTTAAACAACAACCAAAACAAAAATACAAACCCAATCATCAGCAGACAGGACTACCACCTCACTCAGCCTTGCCCAATAGAGGAAAAACAAACAGACAAAGAAACTCAGCACAGATCTCACTTTTGCTTACACAAAGCTACTGGACCAACCTTAGGAGGGCAGAAACCAAAAGGAAGACAAAATTCAACCTTGAAGCCAGGGAAAAGGAGACCCCAAACACAATAGGTTAAAAAAATAATAATAATAATGAAAAGGCAGAGAAATACTACACAAATGAAGGAGCAAACTAGAAAAACAGAAGTCCAAATAATTGAAGAGGAAATAGGCAAACTATCTGAAAAAGAATTCAGAATAATAATACTAAAAATGATCAAAAACCTTGAAAACAAATGGGGAAAATGCAAGAATCAATTTTTTTAAAACCTAGAAGAATTATAGAATAAACATACAGAGAAAACAACACAGTTACTGAAATTAAAAATACTCTAGAAGGAATCAATAGCAGAATATCTGAAGCAGAAGAATGAATCAGTGAGCTGGAAGATAAAATGGTGGAAATAACTTCTGAAGGGCAGAATAAAGTAAAAAGAATGAAAAGAACTGAGGATAGTCTCAGAGTCCTGTGGGACAATACCAAACACACAACATTTGAATTACAGGGGTCACAGAAGAAGAAGAGAAAGAGAAAAGGTATGAGAAAAAATTTTGAAGAGATTATAGTTGAAAATCTATTCAACATAGGAAAGGAAATAATCAAGTCCAAGAAGCACAAATAGTCCCATATGGATAAACCTAAGGAGAAACATGCCAAGACACATACTAATCAAACGAAGAAAGACTAAACACAAAGAAAGAATATTAAAAGCAGCAAGGGAGAAGCAACAGGAACATACAAGAGAAACCCCATACACTTAACAGCTGATCTTTGAGCAGAAACTCTGCTGGCCAGAAGGGAATGGCAGGATAAATTTAAAGTACTTAAGGGGAAAAATCTACAACCAAGATTACTGTACCCAGCAAGAATCTCATTCAAAATTGAAATAAAAAGCTTTCAGACATGCAAAAGTTAAAAAGAGAATTTAATACCACCAAACCAGCTTTATAACAAATGTTAAAGGGATTATATAGTCAAGAAATACAAGAGAAGAAAAAAGGTCTACAAAATCAACCCCAAATAAATAAGAAAATAGCGATAGGAACATATATATCAATAATACCTTAAATGTAAATGGGTTAAATGCTCCAACTAAAAGACATAGACTGGCTGAAGGATACAAAAGAAGACCCTTATATACGCTGTCTACAAGAAACCCACTTCAGACCTAAAGACACATATAGACAGAAAGTGAAATGATGGAAAAATATATTCCATGCAAATAGGAAGCAAAAGAAAGCTGGAGTAGCAATCCTCACATCAGACAAAATAGACCTTAAAATAAAGAAGATTACAAGAGATAAGGAAGGACACTATATAATGATCAAGGGATCAATCCAAGAGGAAGACATAACAGTTGTAAATATCTATGCACCCAACATAGGAGCACCTCAATACATAAAGCAAACACTAACAGAAATAAAAGAAGAAATTGACAGTAACACAATAATAGTAGGAGACTTTAACACCCCATTCACACCAGTGGACAGGTCACCAAAACAGAAAATTAATAAGGAAACACAAGTCTTAAATGATACATTAGATGAGATGGGTTCCATTGATATTCTCAGGACATTTCATCCAAATGCAGAAGAATACACCTTCTCAAGTGCACACGGGACAGTCTCCAGGATAGACACATCTTGGTTCACAAATCAAACCTCAGTAAATTTAAGAAAATTGAAACCATATCAAGCATCTTCTCAGACCACAATGTTATGAGACTAGATATACCAAAAAAAAAAAAAAAAACTGTAAGAAACACAGACACATGGAGCTAAACAGCGTGTTCCCAAATAACCGACGGTGACTGAAAAAATCAAAAGGGAAATAAAAAAAAATCTGGAAACAAATGACAGTGAAAACACAAACACTCAAAACCTACAAGATGCAGCAAAAGCAGTTCCAAGAGGCAAGTTCATAGCAATACAATCCTATCTCAAGAAACAAGAAAAAACATCACATAGACAACCTACTTTACACCTAAAACAACTGGAGAAAGAAGAACAAAAAAACGCCAAAGTTAGTAGAAGGAAAGAAACCATTAAGATTCGAGCAGAAATAAGTGAAAAAGAAATGAAAGAAACAATAGTAAATAAAACTACAAGCTAGTTCTTTGAGAAGATAAACAAAATTGATAAACCTTTAGCCAGACTCAAGAAGAAAACAGATAAGAATCAAATCAACAAAATTAGAAATGAAAAAAGAGATGTTACAACAGACAATGCAGAAATACAAAGGATTATAAGAGACTATTATGAACGACTATATGGCAATAAAATGGATGACCTGGAAGAAATGGACAGACTCTTAAATAAGTTCAATCTTCCAAGACTGAACCAGGAAGAAACAGAAATTATGAACAACCCAATTACAAGCACTGAAACTGAAGCTGTGATCAAAATCGCCCCCCCCCCCCCAAAAAAAAAGCCCAGGACCAGTCGGATTCACTGGAAAATTCTATCAAACATTTAGAAAAGAGCTAATGCCTATCCTTCTAAAATTATTCCAAAAAATTGCAGAGGAAGGAACACTTCTAAACTCATTCTATGAGGCCACCATCACCAGGATAACAAAACCAAAGACAACTTAAAAAAAGAAAACTACAGGCCAATATCACTGATGAACATAGATGCAAAAATCCTCAACAAAACTTTAGCAAACAGAACTCAGCAACACATCAAAAAGTGCATGCCATGATTAAGATGGGTTTATGCCAGGAATGCAAGGATTCTTCAATATATGAAAATTAATCAATGTGATACACCATATTAATGAATTGAAAGATAAAAATCAAATTATCATCTCAATAGATGCAGAAAAAGCCTTTAACAAAATTCAGCAACTATTTATGATTAAAACTCTTCAAAAAATGGGCATAAATGGAACCGACCTCAACATAGTAAAGGCCACATATGATAAGCCTACATACAGCAAATCACTAATCTCAATGCTGAAAAACTGAAAGCACCGCCCCCGCCTCCCCAAGATCAGGAACAAGATAACGGTGTACACTTTCACCACTGTTATTCAACATAGTTCAGGAAGTCCTAGCTACAGCAATCAGAGAAGAAAAAGAAATGAAAGGAATAAAGATCAGAAAATAAGAGGTAAAGCTCTCACTCTTTGTGGATGACATGATACTGTACACAGAAAACCCTAAAGATAGTATCAGAAAATTACTAGAGCTAATCAGTGAAATAGCAAAGCTGCAGTATACAAAATCAATACACATAAATTATTTGCATTTCTATATACTAGGGACTTCCCTTGTAGCTCAGTTGGTAAAGAATCTTCCTACAATGCAGGAGACCTGGGTTCAATTCTTGGGTTGGGAAGAGCCCCTGGAGAAGGAAATGGCAACCCATTCTAGAATTCTTGCCTGAAGAATCCCCTGGAGCCTGCCAGGCTCCTCTGACCATGGGGTTGCAAGACTCAGACATGACTTAGCAACTCAACTACTACTACTACTACTATATACTAACAATGAAAAAGAAGAAAGAGAAATTAAGAAATCAATCCCATTCACCATTGCAACAAAAAGAATTAAATATCTAGGAATAAACTTACCTAAGGAGACAAAAGAACTGTACACAGAAAATTATAAGACACTGATGAAAGAAATAAAAGATGACATAAACATATGGAGAGATATTACATGTTCCTAGGTAGGAAGAATCAATATTGTGAAAATGACAATACTACCAAATGCAGTCTACAGATTCAATGCAATACCTATCAAATTATCAATGGCATTTTTCACAGAACCAGAACAAAACATTTCCCAATTCATATGGAAACAAAAAAGACCCCAAATTTCCAAAGCAGTCTTGAGAAAGAAGAATGGAGCTGGAGGAATCAGCTTTCTGACTTCAGATTATACTACAAAGCTACAGTCATGAAGATAGTATGGTACTGGCACAGAAACTGAAATATAGACCAATGGAACAAGATACAAAGCTCAGAAATAAACCCCTGCACCTATGGGTACCTAATTTTTGACAAAGAAGGCAAGAGTGTACAGTGGGGACAAAGACAGCCTCTTCAATAAATGGTGCTGGGAAAACTGGACAGCTACATGTAAAAGAATGAAATTAGAACACTTCCCAACACCATACACAAAGATAAACTCAAAATGGATTGAAGACCTCAATGTAAGACCAGAAATTATAAAACTGTTAGAGGAAAACATAGGCAGAACCCTCGATGACATAAATCAAAGCAAGATCCTCTATGCCCCACCTCCTAGAGTAATGGAAATAAAAACAAAAGTAAACAAGTCGGACCTGATTAAACTTAAAAGTTTCTGCACAGCAAAAGAAACTATAAGCAAGGTGAAAAGACAACCCTCAGAATGGGAGAAAATAATAGCAAATGAAACAACTGATAAAGGATTAGTTTCCAAAATATACAAGCAGCTCATACAACTCAAAGACAGAAAAACAAACAACCCATTCAAAAAGTGGGAAAAAGACCTAAACAGACATTTCTCCAAAGAAGACCTACAGATGGATAACAAACACAGGAAAAGATGCTCAACATGGCTCATTATTAGAGAAATGCAAATCAAAACCACAATGAGATATCACCTCACACCGGTCAGAATGGCCCTCATCAAAAAGTCTACAAACAATAAATGCTGGAGAGTGTGGAGAAAAGGGAACACTCTTGCACTGTAGGTGGGAATGTAAATTGATAGAGCCACTATGGAAGACAGTATGGAGATTCCTTTAAAAACTAGGAATAAAAGCACCATATGACCCAGCAACTCCACTCCTAGGCATACTCCCTGAGGAAACCAAAATTGAAAAAGACACATGTACCCACTGTTCATTGCAGCACTATTTACAATAGCTACAACACAGAAACAACCTAGATGTCCATCAACAGATGAATGGATAAAGAATTGTGGTACATATATACACAATGGAATATTACTCAGCCACAAACAGGAATGGATTTGAGTCAGGTCGGATGAGATGGATGAACCTAGAACCTATTATGCAGAGTGAAGTGAGTCAGAAAGAGAAAGATAAATATCTTATTCTTTGGCTACAGTTTTTCCAGTGGTCATGTATGGATGCGAGAGTTGGACTGTGAAGAAAGTGGAGTGCTGAAGAATTGATGTTTTTGAACTGTGGTGTTGGGAAGACTCTTGAGAGTCCCTTGGACTGCAAGGAGATCCAACCAGTCCATTCTAAAGGAGATCAGTCCTGGGTGTTCTTTGGAAGGACTAATGCTAAAGCTGAAACTCCAATACTTTGGCCACCTGATGTGAAGAGTTGACTCATTGGAAAAGACTCTGATGCTAGGAGGGATTGTGGGCAGGAGGAGAAGGGGACGACAGAAGATGAGATGGCTGGATGGCATCACTGACTCGATGGACATGAGTATGAGTGAACTCTGGGAGTTGGTGATGGACAGGGAGGCCAGGAATGCTGCAATTCATGGTGTCGCAAAGAGTCGGACACGACCGAGGGACGAAACTGAACTGAATACACATGTACAGAATATAGAAAAATGGTACTGAAGAATTTGTGTACAGGGCAGCAATGGGGAAACAAACATAAAGAATAGACTTATGGACATGGGCAGAGGAGAGGAGTAGGTTAGATGTATGGAAAGAGTAACATAGAAACTTACATTACCATAGGTAAAATAGATAGCCAATGGGAATTTGCTGTATGACTCAGGAAACTCCAACAGCCTAGAGGGGTGGGATGGGGAGGTAGATGGGTGGGAGGTTCACAAGGGAGGGGATATATGTATACCTATGGCTGATTCATGTTCAGGTTTGATAGAAAACAGCAAAATTCTGTAAAGCAATTATCCTTCAAGAAAAAGTAAATTAAAAAAAATCTTATATAACTAAACTGCTCATTCCATATATAAAAGTCAACAAAAAGTTAAAAATGTTTTATTTTGTGAATTCCTAGTTTCTCTGTAGTTTATGAGCTGACCAACGCAGTTGCATCCCTTTCTCTAATGGAGACAACAGTGAACAGCAGTCTGTCTGAAACATGAATGTAGATCTGACTCAAAAATCTTTTGACTATGAATATGAATCCATTACGCTCAACAGTCAAAGGCAGTGTTCATTATGGATATTAAGATACTGCTTTATTATGTAAAAGCATTATAAATTAAAATAACAACCCATTCATATGTACAAGTCAGAAGTCAGTTATACTTTTTCAGAATAATCACTGCTTACTTCATTAGACTTACTTCATTAGACTGCTACCACGTACAGCTTATATATGGAATTTCTTAGTAAAAATTTGATTACTAATTTTGGCACATTAATAGTCCCAGTTTAAAAAATATATCTCATCCTTGACCCTCTATTAATTTGGTGAGATTTTTCTATTATGTAAAATGAGCTAATTAAGGGTAAAAATTTTGTAACGTTTTTCAACCTCACTCACAAAAGGTTGCAATTATGACATAAGATAAATGTAACAAAATTTACGGCATTTTGGTGTGTTTTTTTTCTTTCTTGAAAGGTGACCACACAGAAAACAGAAATAAAATATAGCCACTATCATCACCAATTTCCAGAAGTTCAAAATGCTTTTACCTTTGCTGTTTGCTATAAATTCATTTAGACTAGAATTGCATAAAGCAAAATTTGAATCTTATTTTAGAAGTCAGTGATGGGGAACTAATGTTATATTTGGTCTGTTATATTAATTAAAAAGGGAGGCCATTCACTGATGTGGCTCTAATACCTTGGCTGCTTACTGTAAGCAAACCAAAAACTAAGCCTGTAGAAGCCTCAAGGCTGTGAAATCAAAATGCTAAGGATAACTAAGTCCAAACGTCTGGGAGGACACAAGCTATAGCCAATCAACAATTTTCTTACTTTTCTTCTACCTTCTTTATACAACAGTCGCTCTCGGAGTTTCGGTCAGGTGAAACTTTAGAAACCACTTCGGTTTTGGCACTGCCGAGTCAAAAAGATTTTCGCTCAAACAAATTCTTAAAATTTAAAATATACCTCAGTTCATCTCTCCACAATTCTGGTATCCAGAGAAGGGACCGAAGGAGGGCCCTGAGGGTCGCCAGGAGCAACTAGCAACCAGGCTGGGGTTCCTTTAAGCTGTCTGAGAGCCCCGCTTTCTCGCTGCCTCGGAATGCTTCCTAATTAAACTCTCAGATACCAGATTTTAGCTCTGCAGCCTTTGCATAATGAGCTTTCAGACTTAATTTGAGCACTTCTTTTTCCAGACTGGGTCCAGAAACCACTTAAGTCTAACTGCGTCGGACGCAAAAGTCAGACTGTTTCCGGGTCAGACGGGGGTCCAACTTAGAAACTGAACTGGTTCCGGGGTCAGACTGAGTCCGACGTAAAATCCGGCCGGGTCAAAGTCAGTCCAAATTAAAGCGAACTGGTTGTAGTGTGAGGCCTCAAGTAGATTAAAATTTGTTTTCAGGCTGAACCGGCAGTTTAAATTTACCACAGATAATCTTGAATTACGGTGGCTGCAGTGCGGGAAGTTAAACTGTCTCAGCTAAGCTTATCCGTTACTGAAGTACCCTAGAGAAAAGCATTTTCCTCTACGTCACTTTTATTATTACTTTATAATGTACTTTATATTATTATTATTTATAACGGTGTAAAAGCGAATTGTTACTAAGTAATTTCCATTTTCTTTGTACTGTAGTCTTTTTTTTTTTTTTAAGTAAATTGGAATCAAATTAAGTATCTTTGAGGAAGTAGGGAATTGTCTTTCAGAGTACTTGTGCGTGTGTCCCTTGCCAGTGTGTGCCCGCTCTAAGTCGCTTAAGTTACGTCCGACTTTTGTGACCCCATGGACTGCAGCCCGCCAGGCTCCTCTGTTCATGGGATTCTCCAGGCAAGAATATTGGAGTGGGTTGCCATTTCCCTCCCTAGGAGAAGGCAAGGGCATCCCACTCCAGTACTCTTGCCTGGAGAATCCCATGGGTGGAGGAGCCTGGTGGGCTGCAGAGAGTCGGACATGACTGAGCGACTTCACTTTTTTCACTTTCATGCATTGGAGAAGGAAATGGCAACCCACTCCAGTATTCTTGCCTGGAGAATCCCAGAGACAGAGGAGCCTAGTGGGCTGCAGTCTATGGGGTTGCACAGAGTCGGACACGACTGAAGCGACTTAGCAGCAGCAGTAGATCTTCCCAACCCAGGAATGGAACTTGGTCCCTTGTGCCTCCTGCATTGGCAGGAGGGTTTTTTAAATCACCAGTAGCCCACCTGGGAAGCCCTTTTCAGACTATGGGGCGGGGGAGGGGGCACGGCCGCGGGAATACCTACCCTTTAAATATGTCACAATCTCATGTACACACTGCTATGCTTAAAATGGATGCGCAACAAGGACGTCCTGTATGGAACTTTCCTCAATGTAATGTGGCAGCCCAGATGGGAGGGGAGTTTGGGGCAGAAGGAATACATGTATGTGTATAGCTGAGTGCCTTTCCTGCTCACCTGGAACTATCATAACATTGCTAAGCAATTATACCCCATAACTATATATATATATATATAAAGAAGAGAATAGGAGAATAGGACACAGATTGAAAGAGAAACAACAGCACAGAGAGATCTAAGGTCTTGTTGAAGGTACAGCGAGAAGGGGCTATTTACAAGCAATGGCAAGAGGCAACAGAGGAAACCAACTCTGCCCTCAACTTCATCTTGAATTTCAGCCTACAGAAGCTGAGAAAATTATTTTACGTTGTTTAAATCCCTAGTCTGGGTTATGTTGTTACGGCAGCCCTGGCAAGCTAACACAAAAACATTAGGTGGGGTAGTGATTCTTTTGGTTATGAGAATAAGAAAAATTGATTTTATTTATTAGAGGTACAAAACATAGATTTATAAGTAAATAAAGAATGAAAATATAAAAGACAAAATTCACATAGGATTTTGAATTCTTTTTATATTAATACACCACATATTATTTGTTTATACACAAACCCAGTTATGTGTATATTTTACATTCCTTGAAAAAGGAGGCAACTTCAAACCTGTAATAAATATTTAATACGTCCAAAAATGTATTTGAGTGTTTAAACTTTGGTGGATAAATGGTTGTCCAGAACAGTGCTTTAAAAATTGCTATTAGTCTTTAAAAACAGTAAGTTTGGGAGATAAAACAAGATTTGTCATATAAAAAAGTCACACTCTACCATGACAGATAAAAATTGTCATAAGAAAATATTTTATTAAATAAAATATTATAAATTACAGTTTAAGAAAATAATAGATTATCACACCTTGACTTTTTGGTCTAAAAACCTGGTGTTTATTACAGAAGGATTTGTTGTTTTAATTGTGCTTCACTTCCAGAATTCCAAAATTAATGGTGAATATTCAACACATAATGTCATAAAGAGTGTGCAATCTTCCCTCCTCTGCTAATTGATGGTGTCATTATTAGTGGCATATTTCCTTTAAATATGTGACCAAAAATCTGTCATGAAGATACACCCCACTTTTTTTCCTACTCTTTAACAAGGTCATGTTACTCAAACACACTACATTGTGACATCTCTGATTACATGTAAAGAACATTTTCACAAATTGTCATTTTATTTATTAAATTTCATATGTCCTTAAATTAAGCTTTTTGCCATTGAACTATTGGACTTTAAACACAAAATTGGTAATGGAAAATTCTTTTCAGAATCTTAATATTTTTGAAGTTTTACTGTAGAAGTTTTAAAATAAATCCAAAAGTAGGGAGAAAAATGAAATTCATGTACCAATTGTTTAGTCAATCAGGTGTGTCCGACTCTTTTGTGACCCCGTGGATTGTAGACGCCCTGCTCTTCTGTCCATGGGATTTCCCAGGCAAGAACACTGGAGTGGGTTGCCATTTCCTTCTCCAGGGGATCTTCGGATCTTCGCAACCTAGTACTTTATTTTTCTATTGCTACAGTAACACACACACACACACACACAACCTGTGGTTTAAAGCAACATGCATGTATGCTGTCGCTTCAGTCATGTCTGACTCTTTGCGACCCCATAGACCTGCTAGGCTCTTCTGTCCATGGGATTTTCCCATAAGAATACTGGAGTGGTTTGCCATTTCCTTCTCCATAAAGCAGCATGGGTCATTATTTTAATAGCTCTAGATGTCAGAAGTCAGTAATGGATCTCGTTGGGTTAAAAATAAGGACTGTATTCCCTCCCTGGGAATCTTGGGGAGAATCTGTTTTCTTATCTTTTAAGCGCCAAGAGGTTCCTGCAGCTTCATCATGTCATTTTTCTATCTCCAAAGCCAGCAACAGCAGGCCAAGTCTTTTTCATGTTGCTATCTCCCTCATTTTTATCTGTCTGCTTTACTTTTACATTTCTGAGGACACTTAGGATAGCAATGCATTGATTTACTCCCCCTCCTCCTCACACCACCCTACTGCGGGGTCTTGCAGGATAATTCTTCCATCTCAAGATCAGTTGAAAGGTAAACTACCACCTCAACCTTAATTATCCCTTGCCATATTACAAGATATTCACAAGTTTCAAGGATTAAGATCTGGAGCTCTTTGGAGGGGTAGGGTTGGTCATTTTTCTGCCTCCTATGCCTACTACAGTGATCAATATTTTGCCATTATATCTATGTCCTTTCCCCCCATACCCAAACTTTTTTCTTTATGTGTTCATTTGCTTCAGTTTTATTTTTAAGCAAATCTCAGACTTCACTTCACTCTACAGATACACAGTTCTGTGTGTAGCTCAGAATGTAAGGACATTTTGTTTAAACATAATCAAAACAAAATAATAATTCTATGTTGTTACTGTTCAGTCATCCAGTCATGTCCGACTCTTTGTGACCCCATGGACTGCAGCACACTATCTTCTAATGTTTCCTCATTATCTCAAAAATGTCTTCTGCAATCCATGAGAGAATTATGGTCACAATAAGTTTCATATGTTTTATTTGGTTGTTCTGTGTCTTAAATTTCCTTTATAACCATTCCCCATCTGTGTTTTTTTTCTTTCATGTCATATAATGGTTGATGCTGCTTAATTGTGTACTCCTTAGAATTTCCCAGACTCTAGATTAGGCTGATACAGCTTCATAGCACGGGCTTTCCTGATAGTTCAGTTGGTAAAGAATCCACCTGCAATGCGGGAGACCCTGGTTTGATCCCTGGGTTGGAAAGATCCCCTGGAGAAGCAAAGGCTACCCACTCCATAGTTTAATATGAACCTTTATTCTTTATTGGGGCTTCCCTAGTGGCTCAGACGGTAAAACATTTGTTTGCAATGCAGGAAACCTGGGTTCGATCCCTGGGTTGGGAAGATCCCCTGAGAAGGAAATGACAGCCCATTCCAGTATTCTTGCCTTGAAAATCCCATGGACCACGGAGCCTGGTAGGTTACTGTCCATGGGGTCTCAAAGAGTCGGACACAACTGAGCGACTTCACTTTCACTCTATTCTTTATATTGCCTATAAACTGATACTTAGATTCATGTGTTACTTGTCCCTCCTCCTTACACCCATCCTTTTGATAATATATAATTGTAGTGTGTATAGTTCATATTGTATCACATTAGGTAATACATGTTGTGATTGTCTCACTTTTAGTGCTTTAAGAATGATTAATAAATTCAGGAATTGTCAGCCTGATCTATCTATTATAGAGTTCCTCATTAACTGTTTACCTAATGACTTCAGTTGATAATAGTTACCTAGGTATTTTCACACTACTTTTCAGGACCTTCCTCTGTCATCACATCTAACACTGTTCAGTGTTCTATGAAGATTCATTTATGTGTACTTTCCAAGGATTTAATTAGTGGGAAAAAAGAGGTACATTGGTAGCTATCTTATCTGTCTACAGAAATGTAAGGCTATTAACTTATTTCTCCACTATTTGCCACCTTGACTTTGAGTTTCTAATCCATCACAGTTTTGATATGTTTTCAAAGGGAATACATCGATATGACTGATAACCTTTACAGAGATAATATTCCTGATACTGTTACAGAGAATGTTGGAATTCCTATTGTGTGTGATGGGACGTAGCTAATATTTTGTTTTCTTTGAGCATCTCCACAGAAACTGAATCCAGAGAAATTTTTTTGAAAAATATTACCTTTGTTTATATCATATGATTTAATCTCTTTTAAAAGATACCATTATATAAGAAAAGATTAGATGATTATATGTTTCTTTTTTTTAATATCTAAAATATGCCAAGGTCTTTCACACTATATTGCAGCAAAATTCTAGTTACATACTCTAATTATCTGATTAGTATAAGTATTGTACATGAAAATTGTGTACTAGGACATATAATTCATAGTGAAGAGGTATTATTAATTGGCATCTATAATGTCTGTGTTTATGCTTTACCTTGTTACTAAACAAGTATAGATTAATCAGTTTATAAATATAGAGGTTTCAAAAGTCTTATATTGTGGACACTAATTTGATGGTCAAAAAAAAAGAATGAGCATATTAATCAGTTAATGACTTTTGTCATGAAAGCTATTTTTTGAATTGCCTCAGAAGAGAATAAATTTATTTTATTTTATGAGTAGTTAAGCAAGAACTCATTAGTGTAACACTTGATCTTCCAAATTTTCTTGAACATGTTATATAGTAGTCCCTAGAGTTTGCATTCCTATTTCTTATTCTTGATTATAAACATTATAATGTAAGGTGAGTAGTCTAATATTTTCAACAAAACCTTTGAAATCAGTTTGATAAGTAAATCACTTGTTCAGTAACCAATCCTTTATATGAGAAAAAGAAAAAAAACCCTATATTTGATCATATATTCTAAACATTCAAAATATACTTTAGTCCACGTGCATGTTCATATGTCAGTATTAAGCATGTGCGACTGATTTTTATTAATCTTTCAAATGCTCATGTCTTTTAGTGTGCTTCCTATTTGACTGTAACACACATCAGAAATATTTTAGAAGTCTTATTCCATTCTTTATGATTGTGAAACATCACAAAGATTCCCTGTGTGACAACTCACATGCTGCTAAGTCGCTTCAGTCGTGTCCGACTCTGTGCAACCCCATAGATGGCAGCCCACCAGGCTCCCCCATCCCTGGGATTCTCCAGGCAAGAACACTGGAATGGGGTGCCATTGACAACTCACAGAAATACCCACAATACTACATATTTGTCCTATGGTAGTAAATATTTGCTTTGTTCAATCTTTAGCATTCATTTCTACTCTTAAAGTTTTCACAACATTGTGTTTTTGAGGAATCTTTGTACAGTGCCTGGATCATGATACAAAAACAAACATATTAAGTTGATTTATTAAAACTTAAAATACTCCAAAAAGGCCATTAATTAATAATATTTGGGCTTCCCTGGTGGCTCAGAGGTTAAAGCATCTGCCTGTAATGCGGGAGACCCGGGTTCAATCCCTGGGTTGGGAAGCTTCCCTGGAGAAGGAAATGGAAACCCACTCCAGTATTCTTGCCAGGAGAATCCCTTGGAGAGAGGAGCCTAGTAGGCTACAGTCCACAGGGTCGCAAAGAGTTGGACACGACTGAGCCACTTCACTTTCCAATATTTAACATTTATTACTAAAGTCCAACTTTGTAACTAAATTAAAATTTCTAGTGTCTCTTTCCATATTCCCCTGCCTCCAGAGCATCCATTCTAAAGAGTGAATAGCAAGTAGGATACATAATATACTTATTAGCCACCTAAAAAGATTCAACTTACCTTCTATGACTCTGTTCACTATCACTTTTACTGCCTTAAATTACTCCCACAAATAACCCCTAATTTTCTGTATGCACTTAAAGTCAAGATGGACTGTGCTTACAAAGTCCCTTGCTGCTAAGTCACTTCAGTCGTGTCCGACTCTGTGCGACCCCATAGACGGCAAAGTCACTTATTATACTCTTATTTCCTAAAACATTGAGCCCAAGAACAAATTATTCTTGCTCATATGCAGTTTTGTTTTCTTTCTACATTTACTACTATCTAAAATTACCATGTTCTTTTTCTGTTGTTGTTCTTAGGAGGTAATAATTTAGTAGTTTATTAGCTATATTCTGTACTTTCAAATCCCTCCACATCTCAATAAACCCATGCCTGCACCAGAATATTTCTGTGAGAAGAGGGACTTTGTCTATCTGTTTTATTACCTTATTCTCCAGTTCTGAAAGCAGTGTTTGGCACAGGAGACATATTAAGTAAACGTTTCCTTAATGCTTAGTCTTTGAGATTAATGCATATTTATTTTTCTTCATTTTCATTAGTGCTACATGTATCCTTTTAGGTGTAGTGTATCTAGTTCTCCTCACTATTGAGTTTTCATCCTGTGACATTATTGACTTGTGTATTTTTCTGTTTGTTCAAGCAGACAGAATTTTCGGAGCACATTAGTTAGTCAAGACCATTTTGAGTTCCTTCTCACTTCCATTGTAACATGTTGTCTTTGTATATAATGCCAGGCATACCTGATCCTTTGTTCTCTTGAAATTGCAGGTGTAAACTCAGTTAAATGAGAAATTGAATGCCCTCTCGCTCGCTTCTTTGTTTTGCTTGCTGAGTCTGTCTAAAACTATTTTGAGATGTTGACGACTAACACGTGGTTCTGCTAAACTCACAATAGATAGCATTTTTGACATAAGAATCTAAAATTCATGGATAGCTTTTTAAATGAGCAAAATTATTTATCTTATTTCAACTGAAAGTGAAGTTTGCTCAGTCCCGCTCTTTGTGAATTCATCATAGTCCATGGAATTCTCCAGGCAAGAATACTGGAGTGGGTTGCCATGCCCTCCTACAGGGGATCTTCCCAACCCAGGGATTGAACAGAGCTCTCCCATGTAGCGAGTGGATTTTTTATCAGCTGAGCCACCAAGAAAGCACTTTATTTCAACTATCTTATCCTAATTTTGTTTTGAAGCAGTTCTGCTTATCATGAACAATATTTGATTTTAAGTTCTATTTAACTTCAACAAGGTACACTGCTATCATTTTCAAACTAGAATTAATTTATGGATAGTTTTGATGACTGTTTCTTGACATCTATAATGAACTTTTTCTTTTTAATAGTGCCTTCTTGTATCCCTGAAATTATAATTTAACATTTGAAAACCACAAAACCACCAATGCCACCTTATGTCGAACAATATAATATTGCTATTACTCGTTTACATTTTATGTACAACAGTGTCCAACATAATGAGTGTTTCATCATACTAAAGATGACTTTGACTAGGAAATAATAACTATAAAATAGAATTCTGATGACTATACTGTCTCAGTTTGATTTTCAGACTGTGATGAAATTTATAGCCTTTTATCATTTCCATGTTAGATATTGATAACTTTCTGAAACATTTTATTTAGATTTAACCAAAAGTTGCAGCATATTTCTCAAAGTATTCAGGTTCTAAGTATTTCCCTTAGTACAGTCCTTTTATTTTTCTTCTTTGTTCCTTCTTCATGGAAAATAAAATTTAAATAATATATAATCTTATTATATTTTCTGGACAAAATAACTGATCAAGATGTACAATAAGAGAGATTCTATGGGAATTAAGATCATTTTCAGGAAGAGAAACATATTTATATGTTTTATATATGAAGGATATAGTGCATTCATGATGGAAAGAGGAAAAATATACAGGTGCCATTTTTTCCTTCCACAGATTACAGATATGAGATTCCAATAAAATACCAATTAGGTTATTTTTGTAACTTTTCAAAAAATACAGGATTACATCTGATAAAGGAAGAGATATATTAGCTAAGACTATTAGTAATAATGTGGAACTTTCCCTACCAAAAAATAATAATAGTACATATTATATAAAGTTAAAAACATGATATTTTTAAAATAGTGTGTAAGTATCATCTTGCAGATTAATGGAAAGAATATATATTAGAAACTGATCATAATATAGTTAAAAGTAGTCCACATATGCAAAATAACTGAAGAATATACATTAAAAAGTAAGCAATGGGTTTGCTTTAAGAAATTTAAGAAACTTAAATTGTTTTTATTCTATTTACTTTTCTGTTTTTAAATTATCTACCAGAAGTGTATATTGCCTTAATAAGAAAAGAAAACCTATGTTCTCAAAATTAAAAGAAAAAAAGTTTAGTTTTTATAAAAAGTGATAATAATAGAATATAGACCATACGAAAATGCTGATAATAAAGTGTGAATCTGACTCCAAGGAAAAATAAGTTCTTTGTATTTTTTTGTAAAATATTTCATCATTGGCTGTTATTTGATCATTGAAAAAGCAAGAGAGTTCCAGAAAAACATCTACTTTTGCTTTATTGACTACACCAAAGGCTTTGACTGTGTGTATCATAACAAACAGTAGAAAATTCTTAAAGAGCTGGAATACCAGACCACCTGACCTATCTCCTGACAAATCTGTAGGCAGGTCAAGAAATAACAGTTTGAACTGGACATGGAACAACAGACTTGTTCCAAATCGGGAAAGGAGTACATCAAGACTGTATATTGTCACCCTGCTTATTTAACTTATATGCAGAGTACATCATAAGAAATGCTGGGCTGGATAAGGCACAAGCTAGAATCAAGATTGCTGGGAGAAATATCAATAACCTCAGATATGCATATGACACCACCCTTATGGCAGACAGTGAAGAAGAACTAAAGAGCCTCTTGATGAAAGGGAAAGAGGAGAGTGAAAAAGTTGGCTTAAACTCAACATTCAGAGAACTAAGATCATGGCATCCGGTCCCATCACTTCATGGCAAATAGATGGGGAAACAGTGGCTGACTTTATTTTTCTGGGCTCCAAAATCACTGCAGATGGTGATTGTAGCCATGAAATTAAAAGATGCTTGCTCCTTGGAAGAAAAGCTATGACAAAACTAGACAGCTTATAAAAAAAACAGAGACATAACTTAACCACCAAAGTCCATATAGTCAAAGCATGGTTTTTCCAGTGGTCATGTATGGAATGTGAGAGTTGGACTAAAGAAAGCTGAGCACCGAAGAATTGATACTTTTGAACTGTGGTGTTGGAGAAGACTCTTGAGAGTCCCTTGAACTGCAAGGAGATCAAACCCGTCAATCCTGAAGGAAATCATTTCTGGGTGTTCATTTGAGGGACTGGTGCTGAAGATGAAACTCCAGTACTTTGGCCACCTGGAAAAGACACTGATGTTGGGAATGACTGAAGGTGGGAGGAAAAGGGGACAACAGAGGGTGTGATTGTTGGATGGCATCACAAATGCGATGGACATGAGTTTGAGTAAGCTCCAGGAGTTGGTGATGGACAGGGAAGCCTGGCACCCTGCAGTCTGTGGGACTGCAAAGAGTTGGACATGACAGAGAGACTGAACTGAACTGATAATTAGATTTGCTTTGGATTTAAAACATCTAATTGAATTTAACCTAAGTTATCACATGAAGATCTTTTTTGTATAGTTCTTCTGTGTATTCTTGCCACCTCTTCTTAATATCTTCTGCTTCTGTTAGGTCCATACCATTTCTGTCCTTTATCGAGCTCATTTTTGCATGAAATGTTCCTTTGGTATCTCTAATTTTCTTGAAGAGATCCCTAGTCTTTCCCATTCTGTTGTTTTCTTTTGTTTCTTTGCATTGATCGCTAAATAAAGCTTTCTTGTCTCTTCTTGCTATTCTTTGGAACTCTGCAATTCAGATGTTTATATCTTTCCTTTTCTCCTTTGCTTTTTGCTTCTCTTCTTTGCACAGCTCTCTGTAAGGTCTCCCCAGACAGCCATTTTGCATTTTTGCATTTCTTTTCTATGGGAATGGTCTTGATCCCTGTCTCCTGTACAATGTCACGAACCTCATTCCATAGTTCATCAGGCACTCTATATATCAGATCTAGGCCCTTAAATCTATTTCTCACTTCCACTATATAATCATAAGGGATTTGATTTAGGTCATACCTGAATGGTCTAGTGGTTTTCCCTACTTTCTTCAATTTAAGTCTGAATTTGGCAATAAAGAGTTCATGGTCTGAGCCACAGTCACCTCCTGGTCTTGTTTTGCTGACTGTATAGAGCTTCTCCATCTTTGGCTGCAAAGAATATAATCAATATGATTTCGGTGTTGTTCATCTGGTGATGTCCATGTATAGAGTCTTCTCTTGTGTTGTTGGAAGAGGGTGTTTGCTATGACCAGTGCATTTTCTTGGCAAAACTCTATGAGTCTTTGCCCTGCTTCATTCCGTATTCCAAGGCCAAATTTGCCTGTTACTCCAGGTGTTTCTTGACTTCCTACTTTTGCATTCCAGTCCCCTATAATGAAAGGACATCTTTTTTGGGTGTTAGTTCTAAAAGGTCTTGTAGGTCTTCATAGAACCGTTCAACTTCAGCTTCTTCAGCTTTACTGGTTGGGGCATAGACTTGGATTACTGTGATATTGAATGGTTTGCCTTGGAAACGAACAGAGATCATTCTGTCCTTTTTGAGATTGCATCCAAGTACTGCATTTCGGACTCTTGTTGACCGTGATGGCCACTCCATTTCTTCTGAGGGATTCCTGGCCACAGTAGTAGATATAATGGTCATCTGAGTTAAATTCACCCATTCCAATCCATTTCAGTTCGCTGATTCCCAGAATGTCGACATTCACTCTTGCCATCTCTTGTTTGACCACTTCCAATTTGCCTTGATTCATGGACCTGACATTCCAGGTTCCTATGCAATATTGCTCTTTACAGCATCGGACCTTGCTTCTATCACCAGTCACATCCACAGCTGGGTATTCTTTTTGCTTTGGCTCCATCCCTTCATTCTTTCTGGAGTTATTTCTCCACTGATCTCCAGTAGCATATTGGGCACCTACTGACCTGGGGAGTTTCTCTTTCAGTATCCTATCATTTTGCCTTTTCATACTGTTCATGGGGTTCTCAAGGCAAGAATACTGAAGTGGTTTGCCATTCCCTTCTCCAGTGGACCACATTCTGTCAAATCTCTCCACCATGACCTGCCCGTCTTGGGTTGCCCCATGGGCATGGCTTAGTTTCATTGAGATAGACAAGGCTGTGGTCCTAGTGTGATTAGATTGACTAGTTTTCTGTGAGTATGGTTTCAGTGTGTTTGCCCTCTGATGCCCTCTTGCAACACCTACTGTCTTACTTGGGTTTCTCTTACCTTGGGTGTGGGGTATCTCTTCATGGCTGCTCCAGCAAAGCGCAGCTATTGCTCCTTACCTTGGACGAGGGGTATCTCCTCACCACTGCCCTTCCTGACCTTCAATGTCGGATAGCTCCTCTAGGCCCTCCTGCACCCGCGCAACCACGGCTCCTTGGACGTGGGGTTGGTAAGGACCTAACAGAAGCAGAAGATATTAAGAAGAGATGTCAAGAATACACAGAAGAACTGTACAAAAAAAACAAAAGGATCTTCACAACCCAGATAATCACAATGGTGTGATCACTGACCTAGAGCCAGACATCCTGGAATGTGAAGTCAAGTGGGCCTTAGAAAGCATCACTATGAACAAAGCTAGTGGAGGTGATGGAATTCCAGTTGAGCTATTCCAAATCCTGAAAGATGATGCTGTGAAAGTGCTGCACTCAATATGCCAGCAAATTTGGAAAACTCAGCAGTGGCCACAGGACTGGAAAAGGTCAGTTTCCATTCCAATCCCAAAGAAAGGCAATGCCAAAGAATGCTCAAACTACCACACAATTGCACTCATCTCGCACGCTAGTAAAGTAATGCTCAAAATTCTCCAAGCTAGGCTTCAGCAATATGTGAACTGTGAACTTCCTGATGTTCAAGCTGGTTTTAGAAAAGGCAGAGGAACCAGAGATCAAATTGCCAACATCTGCTGGATCATAGAAAAAGCAAGAGAGTTCCAGAAAAACATCTATTTCTGCTTTATTGACTATGCCAAAGCCTTTGACTGTGTGGATCACAATAAACTGTGGAAAATTCTGAAAGAGATGGGAATACCAGACCACCTGATCTGTCTCTTGAGAAATTTGTATGC
>NW_011495082.1:20230555-20230714 GCF_000754665.1 Bison bison bison
AGCTCAACATTCAGAAAAGGAAGATCATGGCATCCGGTCCCACCACTTCATGGGAAATAGATGGGGAAAGAGTGGAAACAGTGTCAGACCTTATTTTTCTGGGCTCCAAAATCACTGCAGATGGTGACTGCAACCATGAAATTAAAAGACGCTTACTCC
>NW_011495082.1:20230814-20231099 GCF_000754665.1 Bison bison bison
AAAAGCAAGAGAGTTCCAGAAAAACATCTATTTCTGCTTTATTGACTATGCCAAAGCCTTTGACTGTGTGGATCACAATAAACTGTGGAAAATTCTGAAAGAGATGGGAATACCAGACCACCTGATCTGTCTCTTGAGAAATTTGTATGCAGGTCAGAAAGCAACACTTACAACTGGACATGGAACAACAGACTGGTTCCAAATAGGAAAAGGAGCTCGTCAAGGCTGTATACTGTCACCCTGCTTATTTAACTTATATGCAGAGTACATCATGAGAAACGCTGG
>NW_011495082.1:20231199-20256032 GCF_000754665.1 Bison bison bison
GAAGCACAAGCTGGAATCAAGATTGCCAGGAGAAATATCAATAATCTCAGATATGCAGATGACAGCACCCTTATGGCACAAAGTGAAGAGGAACTAAAAAGCCTCTTGATGAAAGTGAAAGTGGAGAGTGAAAAAGTTGGCATAAAGCTCAACATTCAGAAAAGGAAGATCATGGCATCCGGTCCCACCACTTCATGGGAAATAGATGGGGAAAGAGTGGAAACAGTGTCAGACCTTATTTTTCTGGGCTCCAAAATCACTGCAGATGGTGACTGCAACCATGAAATTAAAAGACGCTTACTCCTTGGAAGGAAAGTTATGGCCAACCTAGATAGCATATTCAAAAGCAGAGACATTACTTTGCCAACAAAGGTTCATCTAGTCAAGGCTATGGTTTTTCCTGTGGTCATGTATGGATGTGAGAGTTGGACTGTGAAGAAGGCTGAGCGCTGAAGAATTGATGCTTTTGAACTGTGGTGTTGGAGAAGACTCTCAAGAGTCCCTTGGACTGCAAGGAGATCCAGCCAGTCCATTCTGAAGGAGATCAGCCCTGGGATTTCTTTGGAAGGAATGATGCTAAAGGTGAAACTCCAGTAATTTGGCCTCCTTATGCGAAGAGTTGACTCATTGGAAAAGACTAATGCTGGGAGGGATTGGGGGCAGGAGGAGAAGGGGATGACAGAGGATGAAATGGCTGGATGGCATCGCTGACTCGTTGGACGTGAGTCTGAGTGAACTCCGGGAGTTGGTGATGGACAGGGAGGCCTGGCGTGCTGCGATTCATGGGATGGCAAAGAGTTCTAGACGACTGAGCGACTGATCTGATCTGATCACATGAAGAATAATTGATTCTTTTTAAAAGAAAATAGAGAAAACTTCTTTATAAAGATGGTCATTGCAAAGAAGTTTTTGGACCATTTTCTTATCTTTCATAATGCAACAAAAGTGGTTACCTTCATATTATTCAAACTTGCTCAAACTGTTCACTCAGTCTTGTCCGACTCTTTGCAACCCCAGGACTATATAGTCCATGGAATTCTCCATGCCACAATATTGGAGTGGGTAGCTTTTCCCTTCTCCAGAGAGTGAATCTTCCCAACCAATGGATTAAACCCAGGTCTCCCACATTGCCAGTGGATTCTTTATAAACTGAGGTATCAGGGAAGCCCAAAGTGAAAGTGAAAATCACTCAGTTGTGTCTGATTCTTTGCAGCCCTGGTGCATGGTACAGCCCATGGTACAGTCCATGGAATTCTCCAGGCCAGAATACTGAATTGGGTAGCCTTTCCCTTCTCCAGTGGATCTTTCCAGCCCAGGAATCAGACGGGGGTGTCCTTCATTGCAGATGGAATCTTTAAAAAACTGAGCTATCAGGGAAGCCCTATATATTATTACCATAATGCTGTTGTTTTCTGGATTCCCTTGCAGTACAAGCTACATAATTCCTAGCACAATTAACCCACTAACCTACTACTTGTTTAATTCCTTAATTATTTAGAATACATCTTCACACCAAGAAAAGTTTAAGGAGACTCAGGAAAGTACTGACATTCTTCCCTTATGAATGATGGAATTTATCTGCTTCAAAAATGTTGATATCAAGATACCATCCACTAATGAAAATGCTGAGAGCAATTTTCCTACTGGAAATATTTTTTGTAAATATTGCTGTTTTTTGGCATTTTCATAATATTAAGAATATATTTTTTTGAGTTTTCCAAGCTTCTGGTTCAAGTACTATTGAAATATTTGTTCTTTCATTTAAAAGCTCTTCATTATGTAAAGACATCTCTCATTGTTCCAGAATATTTGGGAGTTAAACATCACTCGGTTCAGTTCAGTCGCTCAGTCGTGTCCGACTCTTTGCAACCCCGTGGACCGCAGCATGCCAGGTCTCCCTGTCCATCACCAACTCCCAGAGTTTACTCAAACTCATGTCCATTGAGTCAGTGATGCCATCCAACCATCTTATTCTCTGTCATCCCCTTCTCCTCCCACTTTCAATCTTTCCCAACATTAGGATCTCTTCAAATGAGTCAGTTCTTCCAAACATCACTACTGCCATAATTTTAAAATATGTTATGGTTTTGCAGCAGGACAGCTGCATCCTGGTAAGCTTCATGTGAAGCCTCCATAATTTTTTTAATATACCTTACAAAGCTTTTCAGTGCTGCAGTGCCCTAGTGTTTTTATAATCCTAGTGACAGAAAGCTTGACTCTTAAATTTTTTCAACATGACCCATAGTGGAAAACAAAAAGGCAAAGCAAAACATTTTTCATCATAATTAGGATCATGACATTCATGTGTTATTCAGTCTTCTATATCTAGTTAGTGGGGATTCAAAAATAATTGAAACAGTAAAAAATTCTTGCCCCCATGGAGCTAATAATCTAATCTGTCCCTCTGTCTCTGTATTATTCCTTTGTATAAACAATAGCATCTTGTATATTTTATTCCAGCCATCCAATTCTATCCTATTATCTTCTTTTGAGTTGTAAAAATAAAATAAGTTGCTCTTTGTATGCTTAGTCATTCAGTCATGTCTGACTCTTTGCAAACCTATGGACTATATACCACCAGGTTCCTCTGTCCATGGGGACTCTCCAGGCAAGAATACTGGAGTGGGTTACCATGCTCTCCTCCAGGGAATCTTCCCAACCCAGGGATCGAATCCAGGTCTCCCGCATTGCAGGTGGTTCCTTTTCTGTCTGAGCCATCAGGATCATTGCTGCTGCTAAATTGCTTCAGTCATGTCCGACTCTGTGTGACCCCATAGACGGCAGCCCACCAGGCTCCCCCGTCCCTGGGATTCTCCAGGCAAGAACACTGGAGTGGGTGCCATTTCCTTCTCCAATGCATGAAAGTGAAAAGTGAAAGGGAAGTCGCTCAGTCGTGTCCAACCCTCAGCAACCCCATGGACTGCAGCCTACCAGGCTCCTCCGTCATTGTGATTTTCCAGGCAAGAGTATTAGAGTGAGGTGCCATTACCTTCTCCAATCAGGGTCATTAGGACCCATTAATTGATTTAAGACT
The DNA here is from genome assembly GCF_000754665.1 of Bison bison bison. NCBI lineage: Eukaryota > Metazoa > Chordata > Mammalia > Artiodactyla > Bovidae > Bison > Bison bison. Next base: position 20,234,234 of record NW_011495082.1, read on the forward strand.
CAGTAATGGATCTTGACTCCCACTTTGAAAAACATTGCCATATTGGAATTTCATACATTTAACAGAGATGTTAAAGCAGCCTGTGTATGTGTGTGTGGGTGCTCAGCCATGTCCAATTCTTTGAGACCCCATGGACGGTAGCCCACCAGGCTCCTCTGTTCTTAGGATTTCCCAGGCAAGAATACTGGAGTGGTTTGCAAATGGGATCTTCCCGACCCAGGGATTGAACCCATGTCTCTTAAGTCTCCTGCACTGGCAGGGGTATTCTTCACCACTAATGCCAGTTAGCCTTATAAAAAGTAGCCTGGGATTTATTTATTTTTTCTAAATTTCTGTGTCACATTGACTGTCACCAATTTAAAAATCCAGTCTTTTTTACCGAGTTGCTTTCAGGATAGAACTCTCTGAATATGGGTTTATGTAAACTGTTTTTAATCTGAATGGAGAATCTTATATTTATTTCTGTCAAATTCTTCTTTATTGGTTTCAGTTCATCATTCTAGCCTATCAAAATTTTTGAACTCTGCCACTGTTAGATAATCCTCCTAAATCTGTCATCCACAAATATGAAAAGAGTGGCTTCTATGTCATGAGCCCCAGGCACTATTGGAAAATATTGCAAATTCCTATAGTTCTCCTTCTCGTTGGCATTGGTCTATTAATCAGCATTTTAGCATTATATTTGCATGTCAGAATATGAATCTCCCTTAATTTGCCCATGTCTCAGTCTGCACTTTTTCATCAAATAAAAATTCTAAAGGACTACAGAATACATACTGAATTATTGATTTTTATGTTCCCCTGAGATAGCAATAAGCTGTCAGAAACATAGTTAAGTTTCTGTTTATCTCAGTCACAACCAGTTGCACTGATAGTAGCCTTCAGTTTTTAAGTTAGTGACTGAGATCTGATATCACAGTACACTGGAACTCAGAGAGGACTAAGGGGTCTAGAAGGAGCAAACTGTTGATGCGTATGCTTCAGTAATAAGCAGTGTTCTCCACGTTTGCAAGATCATTCAGCTATTTCTCCTCAACTTCTCAGTGATTTCCAATTGATAGAGCTATTGTCTTGTCACAGGATTTTAGTGTCCTTGACAACTCCTGTACAGGGCTAAAGTTAGTTGGGGCTAGATGCTCTAGTCCAAAAATCTGTTTTTTGTTTGTTTGTTTTTGGTGAGACTTGTCTTAAGTGTAAATTGCATTCAACTCATAGGATGTTATTAATAGGATAACATTAACACAAGATTGTCCTTTAATAAGAGCCTAGGGCAAGATATTAACCAGAGATGCATTTGAATTCTTACTCTGTTCACCAATTAACTGCTTTCCTCTTGGTAAGATGTTGGAACTAAGTCTCTCACATCATCTATAATCCAGAGTTAGAAATGTATAGCTTACCTATCTCACAAAGTTCTTGTAAGAATGGAGATTAGGTCGTAAATAGAATATAAATGTTTACTAGCTGATAGTAAACCATCAATTGGTAAATTATTTGTTGTTCAGTCACTAAGTTGTGTTCGACTCTTTGTGACTCCATGGACTATAGCCAGCCAGGCTACATTTACGGGAGTGATTTAAAGTAAAACCCATCTTCATTATATAACAGAATTTGGATGATAGACACAGTACATCATAACTGAATGTACATGATGACTGAGGTGGGAAGCATTATCCTAGGGGAGTGGTTCTCAAAGCATCATCTTCAGAGCAACAGCATCAGCATATCCAGCAAAGTTGTTAAAAATGCGGATTCTATACCTGAGACCTAGTGCATCAGGCACTTAGAAGCTGGGGCCCAGCACTCAGCATGGTTTCAACAATCCTCAGGAGATTCTATGCTCACTGTGTCCTTGATGTTGTTCAGTTGCTAAGTCATGTCCAGCTCTTTGCAACCCCATGGACTGAAGAATTCCAAGCTCCTCTGTCCTCCACTATCTCCAAGAATATGCTGAGATTCATGTCTGGTGAGTCCCTGACTATCTGACCATCTCATCCACTCTGCCCAGTTCTCCTTTTTGCCTTCAATCTTTCCCAGCATCTGAGTCTTTTCCAATGAGGCATTCTTCCCATCAGGTGGCCAAGTATTGAGACTTCAGCTTCAATATAAGTCCTTCCAATGAATATTCAGGGTTGATTTCCTTTAGAATTCACTAATTTGATCTCCTTGCCATCCAGGGAACTCTCAAGAGTCTTCTCCAGCACCACACTTCAAAAATGTAAATTCTTCAGTGTTCAGCCTTCTTTATGGTCCAACTCACATCTGTACACAACTACTGGAACAACCATAGCTTTGACTAGAGGGGCTTATATATCATTATGTCTCTGCTTTTTAATATATCTGCCATCTAGATTTATCCTAGTTTTCCTTCCAAGGAGTAAGTGTCTTAATTTTGTGGCTGCTGTCAAAGTACCCAGTGATTTTTGGAGACCAAGAAAATACATCACTGCTTCAACTTTTTCTCCATCCATTTCCTATGAAGTGATGGGACCAGATGCCATGATCTTAGTTTTCATGTTGAATTTCAAGCCAGCTTTCCCACTCTCTTCTTTAACCCTCATCAACAGGCTCTTTAGTTCCTCTTTAGTTTCTGCCATTAGAGTGGTATTATCTGCATATCTGAGGTTATTGATATTTCTCCCTGCAATCCTGATTCTAGCTTATGGTTTATCCAGCCTGGAATTTTGCGTAGTGTATTCTGCATGTAAGTTAAGTATGCAGAGTGACAAGATACAGCTTTGTCATACTCCTTTTCCAGTTTTGAACCAGTTCATTGTTTCATGTCCAGTTCTAACTGGTGCTTCTTGATTTGGTTTTTCAGGAGACAGGTAAGGTGGTCTAGTACTCTGATCCCTTTAAGAATTTTCTGCAGTTTGTTGTGGTCGACACAGTCAAAGGCTTTAGGGTTGTCAGTAAGCAGAAGTAAGTGTTTAACTGGAACTCCCTTTCTTTCTCCATGATCCAATGTATGTTGGTAATTTGATATATGGTTCCTCTGCCTTTTCAAAACCCCATTAGTACATCTGGAATTTCATGGTTCACATACTGCTGAAACCTAGCTTGAAGGATTTTGACCATAACCTTGCTAGCATGAAATGAATAGAATTGTACAGTAGTTTGAACATTCTTTGACATTACCCTACTTTGGGATTGGAATGAAAGCTGACTTTTTCCAGTCCTGTGGCCACTGCTGAGATTTCCAAAATTATGACATATTGAGTGCAGCACTTTAAAAGAATGGCATTGAAACATGTAAAATATCATGTATGAAACGAGAAACCAGTCCAGGTTCAATGCACGATACTGGATGCTTGGGGCTAGTGCACGGGGACGACCCAGAGGGATGGTATGGGGAGGGAGGAGGGAGGAGGGTTCAGGATGGGGAGCACATGTATACCTGTGATGGATTCATTTTGATATTTGGCAAAACTAATACAATTATGTAAAGTTTAAAAATAAAATAAAATTTAAAAAAACTCAAAAAAAAATAAAAGCATCATCCTTTAGGATTTTAAATAGCTCCGCTGGAATTTCATTACTTCTGCTACCTTTGTTTGTAGTAATGCTTCCTAATGCCCACTTGACTTCACGCTCCAGAATGTCTGGCTCTAGGTGAGTGACCACACTATGTGGTTATCTAGGTTATTAAGACCTTTTTTGTATAGTTCTTCTGTATATTTTTGCCACCTCTTAATCATTTCTGTTTTTATTAGGTCCTTACCTTTTCTGTCCATTATCATGCCCATCTTGCATGAAATGTTCTTGCGAAAGCTGACGTCTCTAGTTTCCTGGAAGAGATCTCTAGTCTCTCTCACTCTGTTGTTTTCCTCTATCTCTTTGGTTTGTTCATTAAAGAAGGCCTTCTTATCTCTCCTCGTGGTGTTAAATGGCTCAGTAAGTAAAGAATCTGCCTACAATGCACGTGATGCATGTTTGATTCTTGGGTTGGGAAGATACCTTGAGGATGAAATAGCAACCCACTCTGGTATTCTTACCTGAAAAATCCCATGGACAGAGAGGCCTGGCGGGCTACAATCGAAGGGGCAAAGAGTCATACCCGGCTGAGAGACTAAGCATACAGACATCTCTCCTGCTATCCTCTGAAACTCTGCGTTCATTTGGTTTTATCTTACCTTTCTTCCTTGCCTTTGCTTCTCTTCTTTCTTCAGCTATTTGTAAAACCTCCTCAGACAACCACTTTGCCTTCTTACATTTCTTTTTCTTGGGAATGGCTTTGGTCACTGCTTCCTGTACAATGTTAGGAACTTCCATCCATAGTTCTTTAGGAACTGTACCAAATCTAAATGCTTGAGTCTATTCATCACCTCCACTGTGTAATCACAGGATTTTATTTAGGTCATACCTGAATGACCTATTCACTTTCCCTACTTTCTTCAATTTAAGTCTGAATTTGGCAAGGAGGAACTCATGATCTGAGCCACAGTCAGCCTTAGGTCTTACTTTTGCTGACTGTACAGAGCTTCTTAATCTCCGGCTGCAAAGAATATATTCAATCTGATTTCAGCATTAACCATATGATGAAGTCTATGTGTAGAACTGTCTCTTGGGTTGTTAGAAAACATTGTTTGCTATGACCAGCACACTCTCCTGACAAAACTCTCTTAGCCTCTGCCCTGCTTTATTTTGTACTTTCAGGCCAAACTCTCCTGTTATTCTGGGAAACTCTTGACTACTTACTTTAGCATCCCAATTCCCTATGATGAAAAGGATATCTTTTTTGTTGTTGTTAGCTCTAGAAGGTATTGTAGGTCTTCCTAGAACTGGGCAACTTCAGCTTCTTCAGCGTCAGTGGTTGGGGCATAAACTTGGATTACTGTGATGTTGAATTGTTTTCATGGAAATGATCTGAGATCATTCTGTCATTGTTGAGGCTGCACCCAATTACTGCATGTGCATTCTTTTATTGTCTATGAGGACTACTCCACTCCTTCTAAGGGATTCTTGCCCACAGTAGTAGATATGATGGTCATCTGAGTTAAATCCGCCCAATCCTCTCCATTTTAGTTCACCGAGTCCTAAAATGTCCATGTTCATTCTTGCCATCTCCTGCTTGACTACATCCAATTTACTCTGATTCACGGACCTAACATTCCAGGTTTCTATACATATTGTTCTTTACAGCATCAGACTTGCCTTTCACCACCAGCCACAGCCACAGCCACAGCTGAGGGTCATTTCTGCATCGGGCCAGATGCTGCTTTCTTTCTGGTATTTCTTTCTTGCTATATTAGTAAATGTCCGCCCCTCTCCTTCAGTAGCATATTGGACATCGTCCATCCTGGGGGAGGGGGGCTCATCTTCCAGAGTCCTGCCTTTCTGCCTTTTCGTACTGTTCATGGGGTTTTCATGGCAAGAATGCTGGAGTGGGCTGCCATTCCCTCCTTTGGTGAACCACAGCCTTTTCATACTGTTCATGGGGTTTTCATGGCAAGAATGCTGGAGTGGGCTGCCATTCCCTCCTTTGGTGAAGCACAGCCTTTTCGTACTGTTCATGGGGTTTCCATGGCAAGAATGCTGGAGTGGGCTGCCATTCCCTCTTTTGGTGAACGACAGCCTTTTCATACTGTTCATGGGGTTTTCATGGCAAGAATACTGGAGTGGGCTGCCATTCCCTCCTTTGGTGAAGCAGCGTCAGGACTCTTCACCGTGACTCGCCTGTCTTAGGTGGCCCCGCACCGCATGGGTCAGAGCTTGAGGTATACAAGCCCCTCCACCATGACAAGGCTGTGATCCATGAAGGGGGGCAAATTAATGCCATCCTTTAAAATGGGTTATTGCTTCATCTGTAGAAACTCTAAATTCATAATCCTAAGGGAAAATATCTTCATTTCTATAGCACTGTCTTATGCTAATGATGCCATTTCTTTTATTTGTACATAAGATTCTTTTATCCCTCAGTATTGTCTATCTCTCTTTCTCCATTTTGCTAGAAGGCATTTTATTTTTTACATGTGTTTATATATAAGACCTGACAACTACAAGTCCTAGCTGTGCAATCATTCAGCAGTTAATTTAATATCTCTGTGTCCCAGTTTCTCTCATTTGTAAAGCAAGAAACTCACATTTAATTTGAGGCAGAGTTCTAACAATTAGGTATAATAATCTCTGGTGAGCCAGTGGTAAAGAATCCTCCTGCCAGTGCAGGAGACACAGGAGATTCAGGTTTGATCCCTGGCTCAGGAAGATACTCTGGAGGAGGAAATGGCAACTCACTCCAGTATTCTTGCCTGGAGAATCCAATGGACAAAGAAGCCTGGCAGGCTATGATCCATAGGTTCCCAAAGAGTCGGACATGACTGAACAACTACATATGAGCATGATAATATATGTAAAGTACTTAACGATGATTTATACGCAGAGTGATCAATGTATAGCAGTAGTTATTTCTAGATTTTTTCCCTCTTCATTTATAGAACCTTTCCTTAATAAATAAGATAGGAAAAAGAGATCTTTAGATATTCTTATCTTCTTTCCAACAGAGATATTTCTCTGTCCTTCACAAAATTGCAATTACTTTTCAAATCGTTAACCTACTTTCCTTTTAAGGCAACTAACTAATAAATCTAGAAGAACAGCCAAATTCCCAGTGAGGGTGAAAATGTAGAGCAAATACTTCTGGCATAGGGGTGAAGAAAGCATCTTACTTTGAAAAGTGGTGGAGTTAGTAATTAATAGCCTGGTCTTTTAAATCAGGCAGACAGAACTGGGTTTGAATCTAATCCAGACATTTACTTGCTGAGTCACAATGTAAAAGTTACTTGGCCTTTCTTATGTATTTTCTCTTATGTGAAGTGGGCATAATAGCAATGTTTCTTCATTGAGTATGAAGTGGTATATACGTGAGAAATCTTTAAAGGCTCAGTACATTTTCTGGCAGGTAGCAAATCATTGATAAATAGAATCACATTGATATGTTTCCTTCTGCTCCTACTCTCACTTCCTAATATTCTTCTCTGATAATGATGGACAAAACTATTCTATTTACCTTTGGAATATGAATTTTAGGAATGTTTTTATTGCCCAATATTTTCAAATAAGGTCATTTAGATGCTTTGAAGTGTTTCTTATAAACTAACCGTGTAAAGTTGGTACTTACACAGAGCTGTCAAGTGTTTTGCTCAGAAATGGGATTTACATACCCACAAAGAAAAGTAAATTGTAATCCCTATAAATGCTTAGTGTCTTCCAGCAGTTTTTTTATGAAAGGCCATCAATGAATTGTGTTACTGTTGAGCTGCCTTTGTTGCTATTGTAGTAACTATACTTATTATCATTGCATGGTCTGACATTTTACCTATGTCAGAAGATAAGTGGAAAAAGGCAAACATAATTCAGGAAATTCCCTGACTCACTCATGGCACTTAAGAGTTTCCCAAGGTTTTCTGGTGGGGAAGGCAAATGGTAGAATTCTGAGATTCTTGATGCAAAGGAGTAAGAGTATATATTGGAAAGCATCTCCTAGTTATGTTTTCTTCCCGCTGGACCGGGCATCTGGAAAGGGGAAAGTACAGTTTCTACTCCGTATACTCTGTTTTTCCTCTTTGAGGTTTCCCACAGAGAATAATATTAGCTTATTTAAACCACTAGGGGAAAAAAATGGCCTAATAATATAAGTATCCATCTACTAAACAAGCGTTCATTACACATCATCTGTGTTTCACAAATTGTGCTAAAACTAGGGATACAATGATAACCAGAGCATTAGACCTGCCTTCCAGGGTGTTTCTTGGTCAGGGGATAACAACAGATACACATTTAAATAATTGAGCAAAATGCAATGTGTGTTACGTCAGAGTTAGGAAAAATCTATTCAAAGAGAGTAAAAGTGTTTTTGTATCTCTTTAAGGCTTTACAGAGAAGGCTCACAATTGAGCCATGAGAAGTTCAACATGTGCACAGAGATTAGGCTCACAAGTTAAATTAGGAGAAATAGCAGATAAAGGGTCTCAACTGAAGACAGAGAGATGGAGAAAAGGAAAAAAAAAAAGTGAAGGAGATGGCAGGAGAGAGGAGGAAAGAGGAAGGGATGATAGTAAGGAAAAAGAGATAGGAAGTGACCAAAATAGTAGATCTTGGATCTTAAATACCCAGTTGTTACTGATAGGATATTGATGAGATTCTGGTGGTATCAGATTATTAGTATAAATAACCAAACCCTAAATAAAAAAAATCAGTATTTTGTTTATCATATATTCTTTTTAAAATGGTCAGCCCTCAAGAAGTATAATTTTATTTCTAAGATTAGTATATTATGGAATTTTTTTTAAAATTCTTCCCCTTTGATTGCTGATATAAATGAAAGGATGTATTAAACATGAAATCAAAGTTTTCTTACCCAGTCAAATTTTGGAAACTCTTCTGCCATGTAGGGATTTTTGTCATTTTTCTAGATGATGACAGAAGCTACCTTTAACAATGTATTTGTGTGCTTTAAATAAACTCCACTGATGTAGATAATTTCATAAGCTCTATTACCTCAACCAGATTTGTTAGACTGAGTTAGAATTCAAGAGAAAAAAAAATTTGCTATATTTGTACTACTTCTAAGTTTAGTTTTAATAGGAAACAGATATTCTTTATTTAGCTTTACAGTGACACTTTTACTTATTTAATAAAAGAGATGTATAATTCTTTGAACTTAAAAGTTTAAATCGTAGATCAAAGTCAATATTGGGTAAAATTTTCAATGTAGCTGAACAAAAATTGTGTCATTTGCAAACCATTTACATTATAAAATATTATTGAATCTTTAAAATTAATAAATATAAACTGTAATAATCATGTTTACTATACAGTCTAATTTATTCAGAAAAAAAAAAGTTAATTTATAAAGGTAATTTTAAACAAGGCATTATATCTAAATGTTCCAGCTGGTTATTTCCATTCCATGCTTCACCTTGGAACTAAATTATCTACATCATAAAATAGTCTTATAGATTATCAACAACACTTTGAATTATATCTAAAGGACAAGAACAGCTTGTAAGTTAATTTTTCTATTTTATCCAAATTGGCTAACAGTTTCTCTGAAGTTCTAGCTAATTGGAATAGATATAAATCATAAGCCTATTTTATTCTAAAGTAGAAGGTCAGCATGTATGCAATAGTAATGTGCTATTCTTTTTACTGGCATAGATTTTATGGATAATTATTTTGCTTAGAGGTAGTGTACTACAGGGAGAAGGCAATGGCACCCCACTCCAGTACTCCTGCCTGGAGAATCCCATGGAGGGAGGAGCCTGAAAGGCTGCAGTCCATGGGGTTGCTGAGGATCGGACACCACTGAGCGACTTGACTTTCACTTTTCACTCTCATGCATTGGAGAAGGCAATGGCAACCCGCTCCAGTGTTCTTGCCTGGAGAATCCCAGGGACGGGGGAGCCTGGTGGGCTGCCGTCTATGGGGTCACACAGAGTCGGACATGACTGAAGTGACTTAGCAGCAGCAGCAGCAGTGCGCTACAGACTCAAATATAACAGTGTATTAATAGTATTATATCAGTTATGATGATTGAACTGTCTTTCCTAAAGCTTTTATGTACACTGGTCATGGCAAATAATAGGCAAACATTTATACAGGTGGATAGGAAATGTGAACTTAAATGTATCAACAGTTTCTGTTTTAGTTATTTTGACATCTTGAGTTAGAATAAACACACTACTCATATTTGAAGAAGAAAAATAAGTATCATAAGTACTATGCATACACTGACATATTCTGGGTAAGAATGGTGGGCTAAGGTGATCATTATGGATTGACCAAAGTAATAAGTACCAAGGTGGCCCACCAGTGGAAAAATGCCATACTTTACATCTGTAGACAGGAGATGGGGCCGTCCCTGGTGATACAGTGGTTAAGAATCTCCCTGCCAGTGCAGGGAACACAGCTTCAATCCCTGGTCTGCAAAGTCTCCACATGCCACAGAGCAACTAAGCCCTTGAGCCACAACTACTGAGCCCACGCTCTAGAGCCCGCAAGCTAGAACTACCGAGCCCATGCGCTGCAACTACTGAAGCCCGTGTGCCTAGAACCTGTGCTCTGCAACGAAGAGGAGCCACGACAATGAAAAGGCCATGCACTGCAGAGAAAATTAGCTGCCCCTCGCTACAACTAGAAGAGGCCCATGCGCAGCAATGGAGACCCAGCACAACCAAAAGTAAATAGATTAAAAAGAAAAAAAAATGATGGTAGACTAGGCCACGAATGACATAACTTGCTATAAACCCTGTCCAGTCTCTTACAGGTGTAAAGAGAATATTTGTTTCCCATAACTTAGGGGGAAGTAGATAGTTTTCAGAAGGAAAAAAGTGTGCACAGAAAAAAATACTGTACATTTTAAGTACATGTTCAAGTTAAAATATATAATGTAAATCCATTAATAGAATTTTCTGTGGGGAGATGGAAATTAGAGTAAGATATAGTGATAAAGGGAATTAACTAAAAATATATACTGTCTCTAATAAGTTAAATCAAACAGAATTTCACAGATAATAATGTCTTACCCAAATAAAATTGCGAAACCTAACTCCAAGAAAACAACAATGCTTTCTTATTGTGTTTCCCAAAAAGTCTTTGGGTTTTTCTGTAGCATCTTACCTAGAAGTATAAAAAATTAAAACTGGTTTTGAGAAAACGTTGAGATTGGAATATTCTTGATAAAAGAGCATTAAGGGAATTAAGTGCTTCATGTAAGTGGAATCATATAGTCATTAAAGACACTGTCTTTTTCCAATTTTGCATAATGTCCTCAAGATTCATCCATGTTGTCAGTTCAGTTCAGTTCAGTTCAGTTGCTCAGTCATGTCCGACTCTTCGCAACCCCGTGAATCGCAGCATGCCAGGCCTCCCTGTCCATCACGAACTCCCAGAGATCACTCAGACTCACGTCCATCGAGTCAGTGATACCATCCAGCCATCTCATCCTCTGTCATCCCCTTCTCCTCCTGCCCCCAATCCCTCCCAGCATCAGAGTCTTTTCCAATGAGTCAACTCTTCGTGTGAGGTAGCCAAAGTACTGAAGTTTCAGCTTCAGCATCATTCCCTCCAAAGAAATCCCAGGGCTGATCTCCTTTAGAATGGACTGGCTGGATCTCCTTGCAGTCCAAGGGACTCTCAAGAGTCTTCTCCAACACCACAGTTCAAAAGCATCAGTTTTTCAGCACTCAGCCTTCTTCAGGTCCAACTCTCACATCCATACATGACCACAGGAAAAACCATAGCCTTGACTAGACAGACCTTTGTTGGCAAAGTAATGTTTCTGCTTTTCAATATGCTGTCTAGGTTGGACACAACTTTCCTTCCAAGGAGTAAGCGTCTTTTAATTTCATGGCTGCAGTCACCATCTGCAGTGATTTTGGAGCCCAAAAAGATAAAGTCTGACACTGTTTCCACTGTTTCCCCATCTATTTCCCATGAAGTGATGGGACTGGATGCCATGATCTTTGTTTTCTGAATGTTGAGCTTTAAGCCAACTTTTTCACTCTCCACTTTCACTTTCATCAAGAGGCTTTTGAGTTCCTCTTCACTTTCTGCCATAAGGGTGGTGTCATCTGCATATCTGAGGGTACTGATATTTCTCTCAGCAATCTTGATTCCAGCTTGTGTTTCTTCCAGTCCAGCGTTTCTCATGATGTACTCTGCATATAAGTTAAATAATTAGGGTGACAATATACAGCCTTGACGTACTCCTTTTCCTATTTGGAACCAGTCTGGTGTTCCATGTCCAGTTCTAACTGTTGCTTCCTGACCTGCATACAGATTTCTCAAGAGGCAGATCAGGTGGTCTGGTATTCGCATCTCTTTCAGAGTTTTCTACAGTTTATTGTGATCCACACAGTCAAAGGCTTTGGCATAGTCATCAAAACTGCTTACCTTTGTTAGCCTGAATAACAGTCTATTGTATGTATATGACACATTTTGTTTATCCATTCATGGGTTGATGGAAACTTGTGTTGCTTTTGTGTTTTAGCTGTGATGAATAATGCTACTATGAACATGGGCATATAAATAACTCTCTGAGACCTTTCTTTGGATTATTTTGAATATATATCCAGAAGTGGATTACTAGATCACATAATAATTCTGTCTTAACTTTTTTGAGGAGCTATTTTCCATGGCAGGTGTACCATTTTATATTCCCACTAACAGTGCACAAGGGTTAACATTTCTCTATATTCTCTCTGTAATTGTTTTTTTTTTTTTAAATAATAGTAACCATCCCAATTAGTGTGAGGTGATATTTCACTCTACTTTTAATTTGCATTTCCCTCATAATTAGTTATGTTGAGCATCTTTTCATGTGCTTATTGGCCATTCATGAATCTTTGGAGAAATGTCTATTTGAGTCTTTTTTCTGTGTTTGAATTGGGTTGTTTGTTTTTTTATGTTAAATTTTAGAAGTTCTCAATATAGTATAGGTATTAGCTCCTTACCAGGTAAATTATATGCAAGTGTTTTTCCAATTCTTTGTGTTTCTTTTTTACTCTATTGATAGTGTCTTTTGAGACACACTGTAAAAATTTTCTTATAAAGTTCAATTTGTCTACATTTTCTTTTGTTACCTGTGCCTTTGGTGTCATATCCAAGAAATCATTATCAAACCCAAAGCTTTTGCCCTATTCTTTCTTCTAAGAGTTTTACAGTTTTAGGTCTTATATATAGATCTTTGGTACATTGAGTTAATTTTTGTTTATGGTGTTAAGTGAGGCTCTAACTTAAGTCTTTTACATGTGTATATCTTGTTTTTTTAGCACTATTTTTGAAAAGACTGTGATTTTTTTTTTTTCCTGTTGAATGGTCCTGGCACTTTGGACAGAAATCATTTGACCATATATGCAGAGGTGTATTTCTAGACAATTTATTCTGCTCCTTTGGGCTATATACCTGTATTTTTCCCAGGACCACACAGTGTTGATTGTTGTAGCGTCATATTAAGCTTTGAAATCAAAAGTGTCCATCCTCAAGCTTTGTTCTTTTCAGAATTGTTTTGGCTACTTGGGGTCCATTGATAATCCCTATGAATTTTAGGGTGGATTTTTATATTTCTATAAAGAATCATTGTGTTTCTATAGGAACTAAATTAATTCAATTTGTATAGCATTGACATTTTAATAATACAGATCATCTTTAATTTAAAATTTATAATTTTGTCCCCGTAACCCATCAAAAATTAAAAAGATCATGAGTTGATAGTGCATTTAATACCCCTAAACTTCCAAATATTATAGCTTGGCCTTGCCTACTTTAAAAGGATGATTTTTGCTTTGGATTTTTCATCCATGTCATTTATCATGTTAAAGTCAATTTCTTCTATTTCTTGTTTGTTGAGTGTTCTATCATGAAAGAATGATAACTTTGTCAAATGCTTTTCCTGCATCAATTAAAATAGTCATGTGGTTTTTAGTCCTTCATTCTGTAAATATGGTATATTCCAGCGATATATTTTTATGTGTTGAAGGATGTTTGCATCCCAGGAGAATAATCCCACTTGATTTTTAGTATATGATTATTTTAATATGCTGTTGAATTCATTTTGCTAGTATTTTGTTAAGGATTTTTGTATTAATGTTCATAAAGGATATTGCTCTGTAATTTTCATTTGTCTGGGTTGAATATTGATGACCTTATAGAATGGTTCAGAGAATATTCCCTCCTCTTTAATTTTTTTGGAAAAGTTTGAGAAGGATTGGTGTTCATTCTTCTGTAAACGTTTGGTAGAATTCATTAGGGAAGCAAACAGTTCCAGGGATTTTCTTTGTCAGATTTTTTTTTTTTATTTGTTCTTCTTAGTTGTGGGGCTATTCAGATTTTCTCTTTTTGTGGTTTGTATTTAGGAATATTAATCTGACTCACACAGCCAGAGCTGAAAAAAAAGGAGTTATGGGTTGTCACCATATGATCTTTCCTAGGTGCAATATTTTCTACATGATTTCAGATTGCCATGGAAATATTTAGTTTCTTGAAAAAGACAAAATATTTTAAGTATAATCTAGAATTTTAGAGAATAAATTGTTCTATATGGCTGAATTTGTCAAAATGTCTGGCTCCAATGTGAACATAAAGATATTTTCATTTTAATTGTCGAGAATTCTCTAGGGAAATTGCCTTCCTTCTTTATGTAGGATATAGTAAACATAATTTGAGTTTTGTTTTAGCATCCAGACCATTATTACAAAATCAGTTTTTGTATTTTTTTCACAGCAGTAACAGCTTCCAGAGTTATTGAAGTGTTTGGGGCTCTTAGCATGGTGTTAGTCATGTTTATTAGCTTTTTTCTTTTAGTTTTTCTTCTTGCTATCTCACTGTCATCTTTGCCTCATAAAGACAACACTGTATAAATCCTTCATCATTTTTTCAAGCTTGCTGAATATTTCCCAATATAATGTGCTTTGAACCAAAATATGTAGCATATTTAAGTTGTATATAATATAAGAGTAGCTAGGATGTGACTAAAGGGATGAGGAGCTTACAAGTGAGTAAAGGGCACAAGCTTAATGTGTTGATTCTGATTTTTAACTTGCTGGCCAGAGACCTATGTATTTTATTCAAATCGATAAATAGCTGATTTACTTGCCTAGAAAATTGAGCCCAATGCCTTCTATTCTTTGTGGGGTATAAATTACAAAGAAAGCAAGATTGAAAAGGAAAGGAAGGTGAGGCTAGGAAGGTGTGTCTTCACAAAGACCCTGTAGACAAATACGTCACACGATGCTGGATGCTTGGGGCTGGTGCACTGGGACGACCCAGAGGGAGGGTATGGGGAGGAAGGAGGGAGGAGGGTTCAGGATGGGGAACACAGGTATACCTGTGACGGATTCATTTCGATATTTGGCAAAACTAATACAATATTGTAAAGTTTAAAAATAAAATAAAATAAAATAAATTAAATTAAAAACAAAAAATAAATAAATAATAAAAACAGGGGGAAACCACATAGGAAGAGATTAGTCTGAGCTGGCTATGAGTAGGATAATGTTTCTGGGAGGAATATTCTAACACTGAACTTATTCATAATTTCACTTGAGGCTCACAGCCTTCAAAACAGGACCCATCTTACTATTTTGGGTAAGAATGTTGAACCAAGGACTTCCCTGGTGGTCCAGCGGTTAAAACTTTGCCTTCCAATGCAAGGGGTGCATGTTTGATACCTGATTGGCAAGCTAAAGTCCCACATTCCTTGTGGCCAAAATACCAAAACATAAAACAGAAGCAGTATTGTAACAAATTCAACAAAGACTTTAAAAATGGTCCACATCCAAAATAAATCTTTAAAAATTATTTGAAAATTAAAAAAAATAATGTTGAACACATGTTAGTAAGCAAACAAGAGAGTTTGTGCTTATCTTCAATCATGAATTTGTTGGATATTTGTAAGGAATATGCAGATGTTAAGACCAATACACTAAACCTGTCTAAAGCAACTAGCTTGGAAAGTCTTAAAACCAGATATAATTAAACTTTTTCAAAATTCAAAAAAAAAAAGAATCTCTGTAGGAATTTAATGGGGCTTTATGACTTCAGTGTTTCATTGGTCAACATTGCTTCCCAGAGATCAGTTACTGTACACACACGTCAGCTGTGCAGTTCCTTCTCTCAGAGCAATTACCAGAGACACCAGGTTTCAGAACGGCAGTGACAGCGACCGCGCTCAGTGTTGACACAGTCTGCAGGATGCAAGGGAAGTGTGCGCGGGCCGTCTTCCCGTGGGGCCTGGAGAGCCGCTGCACTTGTTTGAAATCACAGCAGGCCCCTTGTCTTTTCTGGGACCCCTGGGAACTGAGACTCCCCAGGAATGAGGCCCGAGAGCCTCACAGGATCATGGGGCAGGCTGCTGCTGGCTTGATTCTCTGTGAGATAGGAGAGTCTGAGCGCCACTAAGGCAAAGAACCAGGCCATCCAAGTAGGCTGAGAGGAACAAAGCCTTGCCCCTCTGAGAAGACAGACCCCACGCTCCAGGAGCCTGCTTCTAACGATGACAGAAGCCCCCTTAGGCCTTCAGAAATGCTCCTGGTGCCAGACCATCTTTCTCAAGGATCAGCATAGCACTCAACCGAAATGCATAACTGAGAGATCCTCTGCTCGCAATACCTAGATGTAAGCCTAATTTGTGTTTTCATTGGGTGAGGAAACACATAAACAGTCTAAAGTGCAACCTCATCTTTCTCATTTGTTTCATGATCAGTAAATATTTTGATTATAGTTTTCACTTTCAACATAATATGCATTGTTTTCCTTATTTGTGTAATTTTTAGTGTTTATGATGATTTGACAGGGCACATGTGGAGTAAAAAGGAAAGCAGACATCAGAAGTTTTTTAGATGACTTATTGTGGTGTTTTGTGGAGATTTGCCTCAGCGGTTATGCCTGGAGATTGAATTATTAGTTACAGACTGATCATAAAACCACAAATTAGAAGTTATTTATTGAGTTTTTCTTATGCAGCTATTGAATTAACTTTATGTTGAAGTGCCAAGATGAGATGACATTTTAAATATGTATCATGTCTCTTCTATAGCAGGCAAACAAATAAAATCAGTTTGTTTCTGATGCTCTATGATTTTAATAATTTCTGCTTAAAACTAGTAGTTTTTTTAGGTGCAGGCCCTCTGTCCCTGGGTCTGCCCAAATAAAACTTAGTGGGAAAACCAAAAAAAAAAAAAAATTAGTATTTTTTGCTGCTCTGAAAATAATTCTGTGTGGTTGAAACACAATGAATTACCAAGCAAGTACTCCAACACCAACACAAAGGTTATTAGTCAACTTCATAGCACACTGTAAACCCAATAATGGTATAAATAATAGCATATTTTAATTTTACGTTTCCACCAAGCACTAGGCATAAAAAAAGTCTTCTCAATAATATGCTAATAAAACCTGGGAACTTCCTTTAAAGGAATCATTCTGCCTTTCCATTTATTCCTTAGCTAATACTACTGTTTTTATCAAGTCATTAAAAAAAAATAGTTGCTTGAAAGAAAAAGAATGCATTCACATGGGCTTTGTCTCTCTGCATTCCTGTGTCTTTCCAACAAGGGGCAGGACAGGGCTTTCAATAATCCTAACTTCTGGGCATCTGGAGAAAACTGTTTGTTCCAAATCCCTACAAATGCTGAATCACAGTATCTGAGGAGGGTGATGGTGATTTTGCTATGGAAATTCAGTGAGAAATAATCTTAACATTGACTGAGGATTAAGTAAATGGTGAGAAAATGGAGATCCCCTTGTACCCAGCAGTCCTTATAACTGCTAATTTACTACACGATGCTAATTAAATGAAGTTAGCTTCATAATAGCAATGTATGGTGCCTGTGTAGGAAAGCTGTTAACATAATTATATCCCTAACATAGGGGGCAAAGTAGATTACAATTATTAGAAAGCCATGGGATACAGGCTACTGCGAGTGTTAACAACATTAGGAAGTGGATTCACAATCCTACATTTCCCATATGCAATGTATATTTTATATTTATGTTTCTGTTCATTAGATGGCACCTAATAGAGATATTTGAAATTATGCATCCTTCTCTAAGTGATCAATTTTCAAATTCTGAAGAGAGAGAAAGTGTGTGTATTAAGTGTTTATGTAGGTAAAATATATTTTGGTGTGCAATTTCCTGCCTTGTCAAAATATTACCTCTTTTGAAAGATATATGATGTGACAGTTTTATATCAAACCATAAATAAAAATTGATCTATAAGAATGAAAGTACCTTAATATGCAATATTGAATTCCACGTCTTACATACATTCTACCTCTTATCTTCTACCATGGCAACATATTACTAAATATCAGTCAAAAACTCCAGACTGAAAAAGGACAAATTCTCAAAGGTAAAGGTACTTTCAAAGACAGTTTGCCTTATTAAATATTACTGACATTCAGTAATACCCTAACTTCAATATTTCAGAGAGAAAAAAGTTTGTCATAACAAATGTACTCATTTTTTATAAACTTGTTTACTTTTTAAAATTATCAGTTTTAACAGTAGGTATGCAACTTATGAAAAAGTTAAATACAATTTAAATAAAGGTATAATTTCCAGAATAAATATGAGCAGATATAAAGCTGCTCAGATTTGATGAGCATTTTGTTGATGGTATTCAAACATCAGCAAAATGAAAAACAATTAGTAAACCAAAACAGGCAAGCTAGTCATATAAAATGAAATAAATGTTATAAACATTGTTACTGTTGAATTCTACTGGTGAAAGTGAAGTTGCTCAGTCGTGTCCGACTCTTTGTGACCCCGTGGACTATAGCCCGCCAGACTCCTCTGTCCATGGGATTCTCCAGGCTAGAATACTGGAGTGAGTTGCCATTCCCTTCTCCAGGAGATCTTCTGGACCCAAGGATTGAAGACAGGTCTCCAGCTTTGTAGGCAGACGCTTTACTGTCTGAGCCACCAGGGAAGTCTTCTACTGGTAGCCTATATATAAAATTATACATAATAGATACTAATATATAAGATAGTATATTTATATTGTATTATCATTAACATATCTTAATGTGTTATTGGTAGAATATCCACATACAACATAATTCAGTTGAGGAAGATAAACATTTTTTTCTTATTAGGGAAGTGAAATTAAAAAAAAAAAATCTCCATCAGGCAAATTGTAGAATATTCCCATTCCAGAACTAAATCATTAGCTTTGTAGTATGATTTTCCTTATACCCAGGAAGACCTATTCTTAGAAATTGGGCTTAATCAGGATCTTCTGAGGCATTTAACCAGGTAGGAGAATAGTGAATATTTGAAAACAATAAACTAGGGTTTCTATTTGAAAGAAAAATGGAGAAATAATACTGACAATAAAACAAACACTGTCATGGTATAGATGCTTTGTTTTTAATTTTAAGAATATTAATTGACTTCAGTTATCTTTTGTGTTACACATAAGCCTATAATCCTGTTTCTTTCATTTTAACTTTTTCTCTTTAATTTTCAAATGTACTTACAGGTTTTTCAAATTGTTTCAATATTTTTCATTCAATGGGTCCTTCATTAATTTTATCCTTATTTATGTTTTTCCTGTTTTTCGTAACAGTTTTAAATTTTGCATTCATCTCTTGCAGTGCAAATTTCATTTTCAATAAATTCTAAGTAATAAAAAAGATATAATTTATGAAATTTGGTATTTTCTTATAGTTAATTCAGGTTATAGGTTTGGGTTACTAATTTATTGTTAATTTTTTTTTTTTCTTTTTCGTTCAAGCACTCAAAGATAGGCAACTCCTCAGCTTTCCTAAGTGGTATACTGTGCCTCTAATTTTCAATTCTTACATGAACCATGTCAAACACAAACAAGTCTGGGCACTAGTTAAAGTGCTGAGGACACATTTTATTCAGTGATTAATTATTGCAACTGGTAAGAAAGTCCCCCGTAAAATCCTGTTTTTGCAGAGGTGACAGCATTTTAAGGGGAGAGTGAGAGAGGAAAGAAGGAGAACTGTAAGAACTTGAGCAGAGGCAGGGAAGTGGAGATTTACAAAAACCAGGGATGTGGGGTTGGTCCATGTGACTAGTCATCTGGGTTTTCTAAGTGGTACTTCTGAAGCCTAAGCTTCTACCCTCCCACAGAGACTCAGAGACAGAGGCCCTGTTTCAGATGATGGCTGGAGGAAATAGTAAATTCTTTTGGCAGCCTTAAGCTTTCTCAGGTAAGCGTTTTAAAAGGAACTGAGGTCTTCTTAGGTATATGATCTTAAGCTGGTAGAAATGATGCAACGATGGTAATATTTTTCAAGTTACTTAGCGTGTGTATGTATGTGTGTGTGAAGTAGGAGGGGTATGAGTCTATGGATAAAATCGTTTGTGCTGATTTCCTGCAATAGCTTTTAGAAAGTAAAGACTGAGTCCATTCAAGAAGATTGCTGAGAGGAGCCTAAGTAGCGTTTGGTCAAGATGAGTTTTTGTTGTTCATCACTTGGAGTTTCAGCAGTTCTGCTTTCCACAGTGAAAAGCTACATTCTTCTTAGACTTCCTGAAGCATTTATCTTTTGGGTCAAGTTTTGGGAGAGTTATCCCCAGTGAGTTTCTTCAGAGTTAACACAAGTGTGTTCTGTCACTTGGATTTTTCTCTTCGGGTTCATGGTGGTTATTGTGGACTCTAGAAAAATGGTATAGATGATTATACATAGAAAATTGGCAAAACAGAAATAGAGTCACCGATGTAGAGAACAAACTTACGGTTACCTAAGGGTAAAGGGGGTGCTGGTGAGATGAATTGGGAGGTTGTGATTGACATATGTACACCACTGTCTATACACCACTAGGTAACTAATGGAAACCTACTGTTTAGCACAGGGGACTCTACACAGAGAGAGCCATGGTGACCTAAATGGGGAGGAAGTCTAAGAACAAGAGGATATATATATGCATAACTGATTCACTTTAGTGTACCTCAAAAACTAACAATATTATGAAGCAACTATACTTCACTAACAATCGTTTAAAAATTGTATGCTGTTTGAAAATTTATCACATTTTAAAGTTCAATTTTCTAAGAGATAATAAAGGCCAATCCACTTCAGCAGAATAAGTAAAAAATTAAAATAACTTGAAATATAATATCATATTGCTAGAGGAATAATAGAGATAAGATGTTTTGAAAAAGTTGTTGATGTTTCCAATCAAATATTTTTACCAACTCAAATATGTATCAATAGTTGACATAATTAATGAATGAAAAATATTAAATATGATTACAATTAAATTCAATAAATATTTATTAAAATGTTTTTTCCAAAACTAAATTGCTGCTAAATCACTTCAGTCGTGTCTGACTCTGTGCGACCCCATAGATGACAGCCCACCAGGCTCTCCCATCCCTGGGATTCTCCAGGCAAGAACACTGGAGTGGGTTGCTACTTCCTTCTCCAATGCATGAAAGTGAAAAATGAAAGTGAAGTCGCTTCAGTCATGTCCGACTCGGTGCGACCCCATGGACTGTAGCCCACCAGGCTCCTCCATCCATGGGATTTTCTAGGCAAGATTAATTAGGGGTATAAATATACAACACATTAGAGTTGAAATGTTAAAATAGCAGGACTGATTGGAAATAAACAACCTAATAAATTCAGCTCTGTTGCCCTAATATGGTTGGTAGCACCTTCAAAATTATTTCTGTTGCTTATATGAGGACTTTTTAACTCCAATGCATATAATGGAAAGGATGGTAGACAGATATTAAGCTGTACGTTAGTATGAGAATGCTAAAGCAAACTTTTTAACTAAGAATTGTTAATTAAGCTATTCTGAAGTAGTTTTGGGGTAGCTAAAATATTATCCTAAAGTGTGTTTTATTCTGTCAACCAAATAAACTAATTTGCATACACTCATCTCACATGCTAGTAAAGTAATGCTCAAAATTCTCCAAGCCAGGCTTCAGCAATACGTGAACTGTGAAATTACAGATGTTCAAGCTAGTTTTAGAAATGGCAGAAGAACCAGAGATCAAACTGCCAACATCCGCTGGATCATTGAAAAAGCAAGAGAGTTCCAGAAAAACATCTATTTCTGCTTTATTGACTATGCCAAAGCCTTTGACTGTGTGGATCACAATAAACTGTGGAAAATTCTGAAAGAGTTGGGAATACCAGACCACCTGACCTGCCTCTTGAGAAACCTATATGCAGGTCAGGAAGCACCAGTTAGAACCGGACTTGGAACAACAGACTGGTTCCAATAGGAAAAGGAGTACATCAAGGCTGTGTATTGTCACCCTGCTTATTTAACTTCTATGCAGAGTACATCATGAGAAACGCTGGGCTGGAAG
>NW_011495082.1:20256132-20262327 GCF_000754665.1 Bison bison bison
ATTCAGAAAACGAAGATCATGGCATCTGGTCCCATCACTTCATGGGAAATAGATGGGGAAACAGTGTCAGACTTTATTTTTTTGGGCTCCAAAATCACTTCAGATGGTGACTGCAACCATGAAATTAAAAGACGCTTACTCTTTGGAAGGAAAGTTATGACCAATCTAAATAGCATAAAAAAAAGCAGAGATACATGTATACCTGTGGCAGATTCATTTTGATATATGGTAAAACCAATACAATATTGTAAAATTAAATAAAATAAAATTAAAAAATAAATAAAATAAAAAACTTTTAAAAGGCAAAAAAATAAATTAATTAATATATCAACCTAAAAAAAAAAAAAAAAGCAGAGACATTACTTTGCCAACAAAGGTCCATCTAGTCAAGGCTATGGTTTTTCCAGTAGTCATGTATGGATGTGAGAGTTGGACTATAAAGAAAGCTAAGCACCGAAGAATTGCTGCTTTTGAACTCTGGTGTTGGAGAAGACTCGTGAGAGTCCCTTGGATTGCAAGGAGATCCAACCAGTCTATCCTAAAGGAGACCAGACCTGGGTGTTCATTGGAAGGACTGATGCTGAAGCTGAAACTCCAATAGTTTGGCCACATCATGCAAAGAGTTTACTCATTGGAAAGGACTCTGATGCTGGGAGGGATTGGGGACAGGAGGAACAGGGGGCAACAGAGGACGAAATGGCTGGATGGCCTCACCAACTCGATGGACGTGCGTTTGAGTGAACTCCGGGAGTTGGTGATGGATAGGGAGGCCTGGCATGCTGCGATTCATAGGGTGCAAAGAGACACCACTGAGCGACTGAACTGAACTGATAAGCATATTTAATAATCATGACAATTGTTTAACAATAAAGTCTTTTCAGTCTTCACTCCTTTGTGCATTTCTCTAGCATCTCTCATTTGTTTGTTTGTTTTTTTTTTTCCTTGCTTAGAACTTTTCAGTAATCTTCTCACCACTGTTTCTAAATCTTTGCTTCTAAAAATTTGAATCAAATTCAGACGATTCTATAAACTTCATTTCAACATTAGATAATAACTTACATATAGCATATTAGCAGGCACATTTTTTATCTCAGTGTGACAATACTTAAACTCAGGACAGATATATGGCAAATCTCTAACATAAACAAGAATTTCCAATAAAAAGAAATGAAGTCAAACTTTTAATCATTCATAAAGGTGAAAACATTTTGGTCAGAAGGATTTCTAAGTGATCAAATCTGATCTAACTTGCCCTTATACTGAGTCATATTCATATAAACATTTTAAGGCAACAAATATTTAAGAAGTAATATGTACTAAATGAAACCAAACACAAGATAATGAACACCTTTAGTCTAAATGACTATTTTCTGGTTATACTTTGGGGTTTTAAACCCATTTTTTATTATTTCAGCCAGATGCCAAAAGAATTGTAAAAAACTCTCTAAGAATTTTTAAGGAAAAATACTTTTATAGTTAGAGTGTGCCATCTTGAAAAACAACGAAGTTTGTCTGCAAAAATTAACTTGGAAACCAAAGAGAACTTTGTTAAAAAACATGATGGTTGTATTAGTGGTTGGATGGATAACCCCATTCATCACCATGACGTACAGGTAAGATCAGAAGTCACACAATTAATCCTTCTGAAAAGTTTTATTTACATATCTTTAATAAGGTTCTCTGCAACATAGTATTAACCAATGGATTTCAAGTAGAATAAACAGAAAACATGTTTATTTTTTTAAACTAAATTTTCTGTGTGCATAGTTGGAGCACACATACCAGTTGTATAATTCTGTTGGCAATCTCATATTTATTTCTAAACTAAATATTTAGAAAATATTATTTTAGCTCTTAGCCACTCCCACCTTTATCAATTCTGTTTGACCCAGAAATCAATAAAAATATAGTACTGCAATCCCCATTCTCACAATTAAACTTAAAAAATATTTTTTATTTTCATCAAAGCAGCTATCTAGCCAAATTGGTAGTTTTTCCTCCAAATATTCAATATTCTCCTTATCTAAGCTTATGATATTCTACTACCTGAAACTATTTCAAACAGTAATTTCTACTCAGCTGTAAATAGCTATGTATTTAAATCAGATGTTTCACATTAGTAGCAGTGGTAGATTTAAAACTGTGGAATGTTTTCTTCCTGTCCTGTCTAGTGTTAAAGATATCTAAATTGCTTTTAACATTTTAAAATCTGCATGTTTAATACAGAATTGAGATTTTCTGGTTCTCATAAAAATTGGGATATCTGCTATCTCTCGGTCACCTTTCATGCAGAATCCTCTCCAACTGAGAGGCCCTTTCCATGTTAGGACATATGCATGTACTTCACCTACTCAAGAATGCTGCTTCCACTTAAGCTGTGTATTGAGTCCCATGGGCATTTGAGCTTATAATATTTAATCTGAAAACTATCTTTAATCTCATGTTGTTCTTTGATGACTTCCTGACAGTGTCATGAGCCTGGCAGTGATTTTTGCTCCCGTCCTCCTCGCTCTCTTACTATTTAAAAGGTTAACTTGAAACGTAGCATAAACATGATATGGTTTAGCTAAATTGCTAAACTCTCAAGTGTATTATAAATCGATTAAACAGATGGACCATATTTTGTATCAAACTATGTGCCATGCTATTTAGTAAAATACCTAACCACATAACGATTTTTATAAGAGAGTGTGCTATTCCACTATGGTTTGATATTTAAGGAAATGCTTCTAAATTTCCAATAGAAACTCATTTAAAATTAATGTGTATTACAGAGGGCTGGGCACTTCAGGGTTATGTTGTTCTCCTCAACATGTTATTGCACTCTTTCAGAAAGCTCACAAGAAAATACTTGGTTTAATTCGGGCAATCATGTTCAAATACCAGTTTTGGTTCCAATAACTTGAGTTAAATATTTGCAAATAATTTGCAGAATGAGGACCCAGAGAGGGAATATAGAAAATTGGCACAGGCATCAATTTTCATAACAACAGTTTTCCTCTGCCTCAGTCATGAGTCATATACACTATGAAAATGCAACTAAAAATTCAGAGGGCACATTATATGCCATGAGAACTGTAATTTCATTATGTAGTAAATTGAATATGTAAGAGAAAATAGCAGGAATGAAAAAATTACACCACGTAGATTGTAGAAGTCAAAGGGCTTAGACTTTAAATTGTGACCTCAGAGTCTTCAAATGTAGTTTCAGTTCACTTCAGTTGCTCAGTTGTGTCTGACTCTTTGAAACCCCATGGACTGCAGCAAACCAGGCCTCCCTGTCCATCACCAACTCCCAGAGCTTGCTGAAACTCATGTCCATTGAGTCAGTGATGTCATCCAACCATCTCATCCTCTTTCATCCCCTTCTCCTCCCGCCTTCAATCTTTCCAAGCATCAGGGTCTTTTCAAATGAGTCAGTTCTTCACATCAGGAGGAAAAAGTATTGGAGTTTCAGCTTCAGCATCAGTCCTTCCAATGAACATTCAGGACTGATTTCTTTTAGGATGGACTGGTTCGATTTCCTTGCAGTCCAAGGGACTCTTACGAGTCTTCTCCAACACCACAGTTCAAAAGCATCAACTCTTCAGTGCTCAGCTTTCTTTAAAGTCCAACTCTCACATCCATACATGACCATTGGAAAAACCAACGTTGACTAGATGGACCTTTGTTGACAAAGTGATGTCTCTGCTTTTTAATATGCTGTCTAGGTTGGTCATAGCTTTCCTCCCAAGGGACAAGCATCTTTTAATTTCATGGCTGCAGTCACATCTTCAGTGATTTTGGAGCCCCCAAAATAGTCTCACAATATTTCCACTGTTTTGCAGTCTTTTTGCCATGAAGTGATGGGACCAGGTGCTATGATCCTCCTTTTTTAAATGTTGAGCTTTAAGTCTACATTCTCACTATCCTCTTTTACTTTCATCAAGAGGCTTTTTACTTTGTCTTCACTTTCTTCCATAAGGGTGGTGTCATCTGCATATTTGAGGTTATTGATGTTTCTCCCGGCAATCTTGATTCCAGCTTGTGCTTCTTCCAGCCCAGCATTTCTCATGATGTACTCTACATATAAGTTAAATAATCAGGGTGACAATATACAGCCTTGACGTACTCCTTTTCCTATTTGGAACCAGTCTGTTGTTCCATGTCCAGTTCTAACTGTTGCTTCCTGACTTGCATATAGGTTTCTCAAGAGGTAGGTCATGTGGTCTAGTATTCCCATCTCTTTCAGAATTTTCCACAGTTTATTGTAATCCACACAGTCAAAGGCTATAAAGCAGAAATAGATGTTTTTCTGGAACTCTTTCTTTTTTGATGATCCAGCAGACGTTGGCAATTTGATCTCTGGATCCTCTGCCTTTTCTAAAACCAGTTTGAATATCTGGAAGTTCACGGTTCAGTACTGCTGAAGCCTGGCTTGGAGAATTTTGAGCATTACTTTACTAGCATGTGAGATGAGTGCAATTGTGCAGTAGTTTGAGCATTCTTTGGCATTGCCTTTCTTTGGAATTGGAATGAAAACTGACCTTTTCCAGTCCTGTTATACTTCTTTGTAAAAACTTCTATATCTAAAATGAAAAGTTAGTGATACATAAATATGTTATTTGAGAGGTTAATTACAACAAAGAAATTTCAAAGGAAAAAAATCAAAGATTAGGGGTAGAGATAGAAGTTGATTTTTATACATGATGGTCTCCATATTACAATTATTTTGTGAAAAGTCCCATCATTTTGACAGCTCAGTTACTTGAAAATGTTGAAGTCATGGAAGAAAGAATAGGAAAAATATATACCCAAGAAAAAGAAAAACATTTGACTGTTGTGCAGGGAAAGCAAGTATTTCTCAAAGTTTGAAAAAGAATTCAAAATTACCAGTTAAGTAAATGGAAATAACATAAGAGGAAATTTACCAGCCCAGGTGCAAATATTTTCAGTCCTGAGTACAATCCAAACACAGGACTGGATGAGAACTTATGAGGCCTTACTGGAGCTCAACACCATTGCCTAACAAGAGATTTGACCTTCCTCCAAGTGAGCGGTATACGTGATCAAACACTGATAATTTGTGTTACTGCAAAGTTTCCGGGAGTTGGTGATGAACAGGGTGGCCTGGCGTACTGCAATTCATGGGGTCGCAAAGAGTCAGACAGGACTGAGCGACTAAACTGAACTGAACTGAAAGTTGATTTTGGTGGCTCAACTTTAGTTAATTTTATTAGACTGTAAAAAGAATGAAAATGTTTTGTATGATGAAATCAGAAAGCAAAAATTTTTCTCAGAATGGCACAGGATCAGATTTTTTAAATTGGTTTTTCCTCTTGGCACACTGAACATTGACATGACCCTAAACTTAAGTAGTTCAACTGAAAAGAGAGAAGATATTCAGGTACAGAAATCTCATAGTACTACTCAGCAAGACTTAGACAGCAACTCTTTAGTAAAAGAAGAGAACCTACTTCCAAAATAGATACTGCTTTATCAGGAAAACTCACTGGAATACTGAATAATAATTTTTATTGCTCACAAAGTGATTTCTAATAATAGTATCAATTATCAGTTCAGTTCAGTTGTTTAGTCGTGTCCAACTCGTTGAGACCCCATAAACCCCAGCACACCAGGCCTCCCTGTCCATCAACAACTCCCGGAGATCACCCAAACTCATGTCCACTGGGTCAGTGATGTCATCCAATTATCTCATCCTCTGTTGTCCCCTTCTCCTCCTGCCCTCAACCTTTCCCAGCATCAGGGTCTTTTAAAGTGTGTCAGCCCTTCGCATCAGGTGGCCAAATTACTGGAGTTTAAGCCTCAGCATCAGTCCTTCCAATGAACACCCAGGACTGATCTCCTTTAGGATGGACTGGTTGGATCTCCTTGCAGTCCAAGGGGCTCTCAAGAGTCTTCTCCAACACCACAGTTCAAAAGCATCAGTTCTTCAGCGCTCAGCCTTCTTCACAGTCCAACTTCACATCCATACATGACCACAGGAAAAACCATAGCCTGGACTAGATGGACCTTTGTTGGCAAAGTAATGTCTCTGCTTTTAAATATGCTATCTAGGATGGTCATAACTTTCCTTCCAAGGAGTAAGCGTCTTTTATTTCATGGCTGCAGTCACCATCTGCTGTGATTTTGGAGCCCAGAAAAATAAAGTCTGACACTGTTTCCACTCTTTCCCCATCTATTTCCCATGAAGTG
>NW_011495082.1:20262427-20282894 GCF_000754665.1 Bison bison bison
ACTCTTTCCCCATCTATTTCCCATGAAGTGATAGGACCAGATGCCATGATCTTCGTTTTCTGAATGTTGAGCTTTAAGCCAACTTTTTCATTCTCCACTTTCACTTTCATCAAGAGGCTTTTGAGTTCCTCTTCACTTTCTGCCATAAGGGTGGTGTCATCTGCATATCTGAGGTGATCGATATTTCTCCCGGCAATCTTGATTCCAGCTTGTGCTTTTTCCAGTCCAGCGTTTCTCATGAAGTACTCTGCATAGAAGTTAAATAAGCAGGGTGATAATATACAGCCTTGACGTACTCCTTTTCCTATTTGGAACCAGTCTGTTGTTCCATGTCCAGTTCTAACTGTTGCTTCCTGACCTGCATACAGGTTTCTTAAGAGGCAGGTCAGGTGGTCTGGTATTCCCAACTCTTTCAGAATTTTCCACAGTTTATTGTGATCCACACAGTCAAAGGCTTTGGCATAGTCAATAAAGCAGAAATAGATGTTTTTCTGGAACTCTCTTGCTTTTTCAATGATCCAGCGGATGTTGGCAATTTGATCTGTGGTTCCTCTGCCTTTTCTAAAACCAGCCTGAACATCAGGAAGTTCACGGTTCACATATTGCTTTAAGATCTACATTTTTCTCCCAAGGTTTAAATTTCTATGAATTAGTTACTGCAAAATGCAAATTAAAATATTTAAGAAGTATTTCGTAATTAGAGTCTGACATAATATATAGTCACATGGATCTCTGTGTGTTACAGTTCTCAAATGCTGACAAGCTAGTAGACGTCTTTTTTATTTCACTTCATTAGAGTGTATTTAGAATGATCTAGATCCTTAGAGTTTTGATTCTAACCAAAAAAAACTTAGAAAAGTCAGTATATATGTGAGATCTTCCATACACAATCACAGTTTTGATATCTTCATTTGGGTTTATGTCAATGTCAAATATTTGAAATAAAATAAAAAGGCAGTGGCACCCCACTCCAGTACTCTTGCCTGGAAAATCCCATAGACCGAGGAGCCTGGAAGGCTGCAGTCCATGGGGTCGCTGAGGGTCGGACACAAGCAACTTCACTTTCACTTTTCACTTTCATGCATTGGAGAAGGAAATGGCAACCTACTCAGTATTCTTGCCTGGAGTATCCCAGGGACGGGGAGCCTGGTGGGCTGCCGTCTATGGGGTCACACAGAGTCGGACACAACTGAAGTGACTTAGCAGCAGTAGCAGCAGCAAGATGAAAGTATTAAGTTTCCCTTACAGTTAAACTACATTTCACTTTAATAAAATTTGAAGCTTTGAGATGCCTTGAATATATTTTTCAGCAGACATAGATTTCTGAGTATACGTATTTCAGTTTTCAAAGCTAGTATTCGTTACTCAATGACATTAAATTCAATATAGGTATAAAATATTTAAAATAGTTATAATTTAGTTTCTAACAACAATATTCACTAATATATATATATATATATTCTTATATATATATATATATATATATATATTCATTGAGTTGATCAGGGAGAATGAAAGACAGTGAAGATAAACAACAAAGAAAAGAGTGTGGAAGCCAAAACTGCATGGGCAGAATGAGTGACGCCCTTAAGTAGATAGCTCATCTGCCTTCATGCATACCAAACAGAGTCCAGGAAAATGAGGCCACAGAAAGAATTGTAGGAATGGTAGACAGACAAAATATCTGTTAGAGATACTTGGGAACATAATTCAACTTTACTTCTCTATATCATTAAAACAAAGAGATCTTCATTCCTCTACTAGGGGTTATTAGCACATGTGGTGATGGCATGGGGAAAGTCATCAAATAAAGGCATCAACAGACAAACAGGTGAGGATGCAACACTGACAGTGACGGCAATGAACAGGCAACTTATGAAGTCTTCCAAATGACTTAAACAAAAGGGCCTTGAATAGAAAGAGGGGGAAATGGGATTAGTGCCAAGTAGTAGTCTATAGGGTTCCAGAAAAATGTCTATTTCTGCTTTATTGACTATGTCAACGCCTTTGACTGTGTGCATCACAGCAAACTGTGGGAAATTCTGAAAGAGATGGGAATACTAGACCACCTGACTTGCCTCTTGAGAAATCTGTATACAGGTCAGGAACCAACAGTTAGAACTGGACATGGAACAACAGATTGGTTCCAAATAGGGAAAGAAGTACGTCAAGGCTGTATATTGTCACTGTGCTTATTTAACTTATATGCAGAATACATCATGAGAAACTCTGGGCTGTAAGAAGCACAAGCTGGAATCAAGATTGCCAGGAGAAATATCAATAACTTCAGATATACAGATGACACCACCCTTATGGCACAAAGTTAAGAAGAACTAAAGAGCCTCTTGATGAAAGAGGAGAGTGAAAAAGTTGGCTTACAACTCAATATTCAGAAAACGAAGATCATGGCATCCGGTCCCATCACTTCATGTCAAATAGATTGAGAAACAGTGGAAATAGTGAGAGACTTTAATTTTGGGGGCTCCAAAATCAGTTGCAGATGGTGACTGCAGCCATGAAATAAAAAGATGCTTGCTCCTTGGAAGAAAAGTTATGACCAATCTAGACAGCATGTTAAAAAGCAGAGACATTATTTTTCCAACAAAGGTCCATTGAGTCAAGGCTATGGTTTTTCCAGTAGTCATGTGTGGATGTGAGACTTGGACTATAAAGAAAACTGAATGCCAAAGAATTGATGCTTTTGAACTGTGGCGTTGGAGAAGACTCATGAGAGTCCCTTGCACTGACAAGAGATCCAACCAGTCAATCGTAAGGGAAATCAGTCCTGAGTATTCATTGGAAAGAGTGATATTGAAGCTGAAACTCCAATACTTTGGCCACCTGATGCAAAGAGCTGACTCATTTGAAAAGACCCTGATGATGGGAAAGATTGAAGGCAGGAAGAGAAGGGGACAGCAGAGGATGAGATGATTGGATGGCATCACTGACTCAATGAACATGAATTTGAGTAAACTCCGGGAGATGCTGATAGACAGGGAGGCCTGGCATGCTGCAGTCCATGGGGTCACAAAGAGTCGGACACAACTGAGCGACTGAACTGAACTGAACTGAATTGAGTAGACTATAGCAGTTTTTCCAATCTATCTAGTGTGAAAGGACAAATTTTTTATTGTTGTGTCTATAAATTTTAATGTGTTGCAGACCCATACAAAAATTGACTGAAAATTATTCACACACCAAAGTTAGATATCAGAACTATAAAATGCTTAGTAAATAACATAGGAGAAAACCTAGATGGCCTTGGATATGGTGATGACTTTTTTGATACAGCACCAAAGGCATAATCTGTGAAAGAAATAATTGATAAGCTGGGCTTCTCTAAGTTAAATACTTTCTCCCCCCCACCCCCCTGCAAATTGCTATGTTTTCAAGATGAGAAGACAAGCCACAGACCAGGAGAAAATATTTTCAAAATATTTCAAAATATTTTATAAAACACTATTACTATCCACAATGTGCAAAGAAATAGTGAAACTCAGCAATTAAGGAAAAAAGCCAACAACCTGATGAATAGATAGGACAAAGACTTTAACATAAAACTCACCAAGGAAAATATACAAATGATGAATAAACATGAAAAAATCTTCCATGTCCTATAATAATAGGAAAATGCAAATTAAAACAACAGTAAAACACCACTAATTAGAAAGATCAAAATCCAGAACATTACCAACACCAAATGCTGGTAAGAATGTGAAGCAACAGGAATTGTCTTGCTTATCAACTGATGGGAATGCAAAATGTTACAGATGTTCTGGAAGATGGTTGGGCAGTTTCTTTTAGCTAAGTGTAATCTTACCACGGGATCCAGCAATCAGACTCCTTGGTATTTGTCCAAAGGAGTTGAAAATGTGTTCACACAAAAACCTGAACATAGGTATTTCTTAGCAACTTTATTCATGATTTCCAAAGCTAGGAAGCAAACAACACATCCTTCACCAGGTGAATGGATAAATAAACTGTGATATATCAGGAAATGGAATGTTATTCAGCATGGAAAATAAATAAGCTAAAAAAAAGGCATGAAAAGACATGAAAGACATTTAAATGCATATTACTGAATGAAAGCAGCCAATGTGAAAAGGCTATGTATTGTGTGATTCCACTGTATGACATTCTGGAAAAGGCAAAACCTTATAGACAGTAAAAAAAAAAAAGTGGTTGCTGGACTTGGTGGTGGTTGGTAGATGAATAGACAGATAACAGAAGATTTTTAGGGCAATGAAAATACTCTATAATAATATGATGATGATTGTATATATGTCATTATACATTTGTTCAAACCCTTAGAGTACACAACACCAAGAGTGAATGGTAATGTGAATTATCCACTTTGGGTGATTATGGTGTGTCAAAGAATCCGCCTACAATGCAGGAGAATGCAGTTTGATTCCTGGGTTGGGAAGATCTCCTGGAGAAGGGATAGGCTACCCACTCCAATATCTTGGCCTTCCCTGGTGACTCAGATGATAAAGAATCCACTTGCAATGTGGGAGACCTGGGTTCAGTCCCTGGGTTGGGAAGATCCCCTGGAGGAGGACATGCAACCCACTCCAGTATTCTTGCCTGGAGAATCCCATGGACAGAGGAGCCTGGTGGGCTACAGTCCATGGGGTCACAAAGAGTTAGACATGAGTGAGTGACTAAGCCCAGGACAGCACATTCATGTGTCAGGCCAGTGGGTATATGGAAACTCTCTATATCTTCCTCTGAATTTCATTGTAAATCTAAAATACCTCTAAATATATTTTCTTTAAAAATCCAAACAAGTGAATTCAATAATCTTGTCTTCTAAATAAATAAAAGATAAGTAACAGTGGGGATACTTGTGATGAAGAACAGCAGTCACTTATTTAGTAATAAATACAGTTTTCCATAAGGTACAATTTCTGTAGCTAATTTCTTTAAAAATGTATTTGTATACGAATATAGGTATAGATATAAGTATAGGTATAATCATTCTCCAGGAAAGACAACGTGAAGTTCTACTTGTGTGTATGTTGGGGTATGCTACTCACTGAGAGACAGGTTATTACCTAATTTCTAAAATGTATCTGAGTACCTATGGAGCATTTCTCTTTTTTTCAAGTGCTGGAACACAGTTGCTATAGAAACTCTGTATGTCATTGGATAGTAATTTAGAAAACTCATAAAGCCTTCTTGAAACACACAGATTAGAAATTTTGTTTGATTGGTTTAGGTATTTGAAATGCATTCCTGAAAAAGAATTGAATAACTCTAATCAAGTAAGTGATATTTCTTATTGCCACCATTTTTCTTGTACATTTCCTTACCCAGAGTCAATAGTCTGTGATGAATCGTTAATGAATGAAGAAAGCAATCTTAAATAGATAAATTCTGAGTTTACAAATACACACACACACACATATGTATGTTTGTTTATATATATTATGTTTGCATGTGTTTAAGTATATACATATGTATACTTTTTAAATTTTTAATTAATTGCAATTCAAAGCTGTAATTAATAATTTCATGGAAGTTAGCTAGTTAGTATATCTGTGAAGGTGAGAAAAATTATTCACAAATAACTCAAGCTCCATATTGAAACATGTGAAAAATATAGGCTGACAATATTAAAATAGCTTCTATTATGTCAGTCTGTCCCTTTATGTCTGTCTACCTATTAATAACCATGAATATATAAAATATCAATGTATGTGAATTTAATTGTGGATAAATGTGATATTATAAGATTACAGCAGTCTATTATCCACAGAATTTCCTATTTCTTAGAAGTTAATAGGTCTTCTTTAAATACTGATTTCTAATTCAAAGCATAAAAATCAGGCCTACACCGCCTTAGTTAAAGGCATGTAACGTAACACAGTTGCCTGCTGAAATCAAGATCTGTCTTTATAGCTCAGTTGGAAAAAAGGGCAATTTAATGACTTTTAGGAAGATTCCTAGACAAAAATGGTCAATAATTGTAAAGAAAAGAACAATACTAAAACATTAGTATTTCTCTAAGAATTAAACCTAAAAATAGTGTATTAAAGCTGAAAAATTAAAACTGTATAGGCTAATATAGATTCAATTATTAAATGTATATTAATTATATAAAAATGTCATCAGTCACCACTTACCTTATTTCAGAGTGCCTGAATATAGAGCAGACATGGAATCTTGAGTCAATTGACATAAATAACTTAAAGGTGTGTATGTTTTATCTGAATATTTGTATCCAGCATGAAGCATGTTGTTCAGTCACTCAATCGTGTCTGAGTCTTTGCGACCCCATGGACTACAGCACACCCGTCTTCCCAGTCCTTTGCCAGGATTAGAGCTTGCTCAAACTCATTTCCATTGAGTCAAAGATATCTAATAGCTGTTGAATGAATACGTGTAACTAAATGCAAAAATAGATTGTGATTTGTTGTTGAGACTACAATTCGAAGTTCTGTTTTCTTGAGAAGCATATCGGAGAAGAAAAATGTCTTTAGCCTAATGTCGTAGTATGTCAGTTCAGTTCAGTTCAGTCACTCAGTCGTGTCCAACTCTTTGCGACCCCATGAATCACAGCACGCCAGGCCTCCCTGTCCATCACCAACTCCCGGAGTTCACTCAGACTCGCGTTCATCGAGTCGGTGATGCCATCCAGCCATCTCATCCTCTGTCATCCCCTTCTCCTCTTGCCCCCAATCCCTCCCAGCATCAAAGTCTTTTCCAATGAGTCAACTCTTCGCATGAGGTGGCCAAAGTACTGGAGTTTCAGCTTTAGCATCATTCCTTCCAAAGAAATGGAGAAGGAAATGGCAACCCACTCCACTATTCTTGCCTGGAGAATCCCATGGACGGAGGACCCTGGCGGGGTCGCAAAGAGTCAGACATGACTGAGCGATTTCACTTCACTTTCCAAGAAATCCCAGGGCTGATCTCCTTCAGAATGGACTGGTTGGATCTCCTTGTATCCAAGGGACTCTCAAGAGTCTTCTCCAACACCACAGTTCCAAAAGCAGCAATTCTTCGGCACTCAGTTTTCTTCACAGTCCAACTCTCACATCCATACATGACCACTGGAAAAACCATAGCCTTAACTAGATGGACCTTTGTTGGCAAAGTAATTTCTGCTTTTCAGTATGCTATCTAGGTTGGTCATAACTTTTCTTCCAAGGAGTAAGCTTTTAATTTCATGGCTGCAGTCACCATCTGCAGTGATTTTGGAGCCCCCCAAAATAAAGTCTGTCACTGTTTCCACCATTTCCCCATCTATTTCCCATGAAGTGATGGGACCAGATGCCATGATCTTCATTTTCTGAATGTTGAGCTTTAAGCCAACTTTTTCACTCTTCACTTCCACTTTCACATCAAGAGGCTTTTTGATGTCATCATCAGTAGATAATATGGCACATTTATGATGCATTTTATTTATTTTTAACCTCCAGTATTATTGAAATGTTTTCTATTTCTAGAAAAAGTATGAGTGAATGTGAAAGTGAAGTCACTCCGTCGTGTTCAACTCTTTGCAACCGCATGGACTGTAGCCTACCAGGCTCCTCTGTCCATGGGATTTTCCAGGCAATAGTACTGGAGTGGATTGCCATTTCCTTCTCCAGAGGATCTTCCTAACCCAGGGATCGAACCCAGGTCTCCTGCATTGTTGACAGACGCTTTACCATCTGAGCCACCAGGGAAGTCATAGTACTGTTCTTTATTCTTTGATGAATTTGCATTGAGACAAAATTATAATACCAATAGTACTAAAATCTGGTCAACTGAGAGAATGTAGCCATTTCAGTATTAGAAGGAGGTGATCAGGCAAGTCTGTGAGATTCACCTAATCTCATATTTGACAAGACATGGCCATGGGTCAAAAGTTTTAGAATGGCCTGGAGCATTTGGAAAAAAATCAGTTTCATGGACCAGTGTCAGACCTACTGGGTAGATTTTCTGGAGAAAGTGAGGCCCAGGAAATAATTTTTAAAAGACCCCAGGGGAATCATTATATGCATTCAAGTTTGAGAGGTACTGACCTCCCAGATAGACCTTAAACCAAAGAAATGGGTTTGATTTTTCAGTCCCATTTCTCACTCATTTTTCTGAATGGTATATTTATTACCAGCCAATTATTCTTCAAATGTGCCATTGAATAGAAGCAATTAAAAATCACTGCCAAGTACTTGCATCAAATTAAATACATTATTTCTTGCAGTGGGTCAATAAGATACTTTGAACATATACTGACTCTAGAAAATCAGTTTCTATGAAAAAGTTCACTTCTTCCTGAGAAACATCTCTGATAATACTCAAATAAGACCATGTTTATCTGACATTCTCAAAAGTCACTTATTTTCATAGTGTGTTAGGATATTAAGAATGGTTTAAGTTATTCACTGAAAACCTACACACATAATAATAATAGAATGAAAATTAAAAATAGAAATTTGTCCCCTTTGACTACTCACTTTTATGCTAAGCAGTCTTCCCTAGGCCGCTGTTCATATTAAATCACAAATACAAAATTAAAATATATTAGGATACAGGTATTTATTTAAAATACTACCTAATATTTACAAAAAATTATCAGCAAAACACTTCAGTGTCTGCCAAAATCGGTGCTTTAAAATACTGTTTCTGCAAGATTCTTCTTGAAGCATAGTGATTCTATGGTCAATGTGTTTGCAATGTGGTATACCATTTTGCTCTTTTTGAAATTTTAACATCAAGGGTTCAGAGATGTTCTGCAATAAAGATATCAGCTTTAATTACCCCCTAATTATTTTTACCCTAAATACTCCCTGATATTGCATTACAGTACCCTCTGATGTGATAGAACTGGTAGTATATACAATATACTTTGCAAAGCACTATATATAATATAATATTTTTTAAAAAATAATCACCAGGATTGAATTATTTTCTGCTCTAAATCCAGAATAAGCTATGTTTATATGTTTAGAAACTTTGTTTTAATATTTGAAATATTATAACTGGATATTATGTTCTAATTTGAATACAAATTTCTTATCAAAACTTACTGAAACTAAGGTAGATTATTTTTGATGTGAGATTGATAGACCCTAGGAAAGATTTTATCAAGTTCAAGTTAGATTCAAATGCTTACAAGTTAAAGAGAGAGTGAATTTGTTGAAGTCACATTGAAAATATTTTAATATTTTTGCTTTTGAAATACAATTTAAATAGAGTTTGAAATTTAAAAAACCCAAACCAAAATATTTAGGCTGCATGGACATGGCATATCTGACATTCTTTAAGAGGAAGATATTATTCAGTTATTATACTTTTCATTTTTCTGCCTTGTTTCTCTGACACCATAAACTATTATCTATCCTAATCAGTGAATAAGGGGAAAGTAATGGTAAAACCCAGGTTTGCTCCTGGGTCGGGAAGATCCCCTGGAGAAGGAAATGGCAACCCACTCCAGTACTCTTGCCTGGAAAATTCCATGGACAGAGGAGCTGTGTAAGCTACAGTCCATGGGGTCGCAAAGAGTCGGACACGACTGAGTGACTTCACTTCACTTCAATGGTGAAACATCACTTTTTATGATATTTACTGTTACCAGTCAGTGGACTTTCCTCCAATTTATTTTTGAATTACATGTAAAACCCTTATTATGAAGAGACATCACCATTTAGCTTTAGGCCTAAAATTGTCTCTTTCTTTAAGCTGTGATATGTGAAGAATTTGTTGTTTGTATTATGTATATATATTATATATAATATATATATGTATATTTGTCCCACTTTATAATTTTATTTTTTCACCTCTTTCTTTGATGAAAGTACATATATATATATGTATATATAAATATATAATGTGATAACATAATATATAATGAAAGTGATCAAAGATTAAAACATATACATTGAATATTATATTTTTAAAATTAAAAAATGACAACTTTAGTAGGAATTCCATGAGAAACAATTTTAAAATGCCAGCCCCCCACTGGGTCTTAATTCTGAATAAAAGTTGATTGGAAAGATTATTGACATAAAGAAAAAAGAGAAGAAAATGCATACAGGTAAAAGCAGTGAGCCCAATTTGTTATATTTTTCAGTGTACATTAGGCTACCATTTTGGGGTATCATAAATATGGGTTAAAATAAATAAGAGATTGTGCTGAAAATGAGTTCTAAAAATGTGAATTTGAAGTGTATATGAATCTGATGTCAGGAGGGAAAAGGGACTCTATCAGTACTTTAAATGTTGTATCTGAATTGTGTTTTAGCTCTTTTAGGACCATTTAAAATCATTAGTACTTAGTAGATTTCTTTCAGAAATCAAAAAATATATATATATATATCAATACTGCATTGTGACTTAGAAACTTTTTCTTTTAATTTCACACTTGAACAATACTTCAGTGTTGAATGCAGTAATTTAGGAGTCGACTACTTCCATTAATTATTACGAATTTGGCTCCTTATGACAATCCTTCTCATGATACATGCTCAACAACTCTTCAGAGTCTCTGCCATTGGTGTATATTTAATGGAGAAGAGACATATAGCCAGGAGATCTGTAGAAGTTTTTTTTCTTTTATCACACAAAAACATTGATTAACCAGACTGAATATGATTATTGCAAAACAGTTAATATCTCAAAGTTGTTAACCTCTCAAAAGTGTTTATTTCTCAAAAAGCGTACATCCTTCATTGTTAAACTAGGTCAGAAAATATAAGTATATGGTGGGCCAATTGCTTTGGATTTCAAAAGGCTTACCTTTCAAATAATCTATTAAAAATTGTGGTAGTTTTTTTGTCTCTTATTTTTTTTTTTTTTGTAGAAATCTTTCTAAAACCAGTTTTGACAATTCACTTAGTCTTCTACAAACAACAAATGTTGGCAAGGGTGTTGAGAAGAGGGAACCCTTTACACTGCAGGTGGGGATATAAATTGGTGCAACCATTATGGAAAACATTATGGAGGTTTCTTAGAAAACTAAAACTTCTACTACCATATATCCCAGAAATTTCTCTTCTGGTAATATATCAAAACAAAACAAAACACTAATTTAAAAGATACATGAACCCCAGTGTTCATAGCAGTATTATTTACTTGGAAATAATTTTTATTAAAATTATTATAAAAATAATAATATTTACATGGAAACAGCTTCAGTGTCTGTAAACAGATAAATGTATAAAGAGGCTATAGTATGCATATATGTACACACAAGCATACAATGGAATACTATTAATCAATAAAAACGAATGATATTTTGCCATTTGTAGCCACACAGATGGACTTGGAGGACATTATGCTAGAGATAAGTCAGACAGAGAATGATAAATACTGTATGATAGGCTCAAGGATGTACTGTACAACACGAGGAATGTAGATGATATTTTATAATAACTGTAAGTGGAAACTAGCCTTTAAAAATTGTATAAAAATGAAGAAAGAAAAAAAAATGACCTATAACTGAATGTTTGAAATTCTTATAAAGCAGTATCTGTGCTTATGTTTTCTAGGTATGGATACTGGAGTATTTACATAAAATGGGTAAAATATGATATTTTTAACTTAAAATAGTTAAAGAAAAAATACATAAAGCTAAAACAGCAAAACATTAACCTTTGTAAAAATCATATGTATGATGTTTTACAAGTCTTTATACTTTGCTGCTGCTGCTGCTGCTAAGTCGCTTCAGTTGTGTCTGACTCTGTGCGACCCCATAGACGGCAGCCAATCAGGCTCCCCCGTCCCTGAGATTCTCCAGGCAAGAACACTGGAGTGGGTTGCCATTTCCTTCTCCAATGCATGAAAGTGAAAAGTGAAAGGGAAGTCACTGAGTAGCGTCCGACTCTAGCAACCCCATGGACTGCAGCCTACCAGGCTCCTCTGTCCGTGGGATTTTCCAGGCAAAAGTACTGGAGTGGGGTGCCATTGCCTTCTCCGCTTTATACTTTAGTTTATGATTAATATTTTATAGTTAAAAATTGAAACAAACCAGTAAACAAAAACACACATAAA
Organism: Bison bison bison; assembly: GCF_000754665.1. Taxonomy (NCBI): domain Eukaryota; kingdom Metazoa; phylum Chordata; class Mammalia; order Artiodactyla; family Bovidae; genus Bison; species Bison bison. The sequence goes on from NW_011495082.1 coordinate 20,274,413, forward strand.
ACAGCAAAAATAAATCAAGAGTAAGCCTTTCTTTTTTATGAAAGAAACCGTTTTAAAGCTAGACAAAAACTAAAACTTAAAGGAGAACCAATTAATTTGGTGGCATAAAGTGATAAAAATTGAAACTTACCTGCAAAATCAATATTGAAGACACAGTAGAAAGACAAATTATAAATTGGAAAAAAACTGACACCCAGAAACCTACACAAATATCAGTCATTTATTTTAGATAGTAGTCACTTGCAAGTCATTAAGGAAAAAGAAGCTGGTCAAATTGTATATGCTTAAAATATTGCTAGTGCCACATTATTAACTCTTGCAATAGCCTTAGGAGTTTCTGCTTCCCTGCATTCTTCCTAGGCTCTATTATTGTCAAATTTAATATGCATTCTCTAGCAGGTAAAAATTTTGTCTGTTTCTTATATGTAGTTGTGAAAGAGGTGTGTTTTCATGTACACTATTTGTTCTTTCCCATTAGTTAATTCTCTACTTGTGTAATTATGTGAAAAAATACCCCCCTGCACACACATACACAGAGCAAGTGTATCTGTGGGAAGTAGAACTCCCATAAGACTAATATTTTACTGTATTTCATTTTGGACTGTTTTAATTTTTTTTTAATGTTTAATCCAATTTTTAAAGTCTACTTTTCATTCAGTTGATCTTCTCAGGTGGCTCAGTGGGTAAGGAATCCTCCTGTCTTACAGGAGATGCAGGCACACATGAGTTCGATCTTTGGGTTGGGAAGATCCCCTGGGGCATGGCAAACCACTTCAGTGTTCTTGCCTGGGGAATCCCAGGGACAGAGGAGCCTGGTGGGCTACAGCCCATAGCGTCACACAGAGTTAGACACGACTGAAGCAACTGAGTATGCATGCCTCCATTCCATTATTACAAAATATTGACTATATTGCCTATGTTGTCCAATATATCCTTGAATCTATCTTACACCCAGTAGGTTGTACACCCACTTTCTCACTTCTATATTACCCCTCCCCTTCCTTTTGTACTCTTTTAATTTTTAACATGAGTATGTTTTATTATGAATCTTTAAAAATATTCAAGTTACACAAGCTGTGTTATCACTATAACTATAACCTTGTTCTAGTTATAGACTGATAAGATATTTGTATTAAATAGCAACTAGTGAGTCTTCACTCACAATCAAGTGGTTTCTGTTTTCATGTTGTTGTGCACAAGTGACTTGAAATGTTATCAAATAAAAGTATGTTGTCAAAAACAGCAAAATGAGCCCTAGACCCATTTTTACCAGGAGTGGAAATAAAACTGAATACATCAGAAATGCTCAAATTGAATGGTCTTAAATTCCATTTTGGATTTAGGTATATTCACTGAGATCACCTTTCATCAAATTACTATCACTGATTAGATCCAGATATTCTTTTGCTACCTTGAAAATTCCTGTGGGGAAAAAATAGTTTTGGGAAAAAAAATCTTTTAACTATTGAATATGTCTTATCTCTTTAGTTGTAACATAAAATGCTTTCAAAATTAGTGGTTTACTTTTTTTAAAGTTACCGAAATTCATGAAATACTTTGTCTGAGTTATAAATTTCCTAACAAATGCAGACAATTGTATCTCATATCCAATCCTCTTCCTTCTGTTTATAGGTTGAGTTCATTTATTTCATGTTAAACTTTGATAGCTTTTTTTGTGTTTTTGATGGTTCAACCACTGAATGCAGTAGATACCTCCAGTAGTTTTTATAGAATATTGCTGACTTAATCTAGAGTCAGCAAGCCTGTGAACAAATGTATACCAATGCTGTGGTGAATCAGGGGTTCCAGAGTAGACAGTGAGGAGAATAGACCACAGTAGTCTGTCACTGGGCCGTGCGTATGATGTGTCCAGCTTGCTGAGTGCTGGAGGCAATAGCCATGTATGCTTGTGTGCTTTGCCTGATGAGCTACAATGTGTAACAGCAAGAGCAGCAAGGTCAACAATACTAGATGTGAAAGGACCTCAAGGCTGATTCTCTTCCCAGATTTAAGCCAATTTTGGAATAAAAAAGACATGGGTTCAACTTAAGCAGAATTTATGTTCCTTTTAGAAACTCATTTTTAATTAAAAACCATTTAATTGATTACCCAGGCTATTGATTATTTAATCAATATATTTGATATATCTAATCAATATTTTGGATTATCTAATCAGTTAGATAACCAGTCTAGCTGATTACCCAGGATTCAGAGGCAATATGTTAGAGGATATTTGTTAATTCCAGGAAGAAAATACAGTTAATTCTCTAACATTGAAATCACTACATTATTATCAAGCTACTTTTGTGTACATTCTTGACAGTCAGGTGGCCTATTCTATGCATTCTAAAGTTATTATTATGCCATAAAGGGGAGAATCCAAAAATACACTGAGATTGAGATGGATGTTGAGTCTTACTTCTGATTTTAAGAAATTTCCCTACACTGAATAAAAGTGGTAAAAATAGGGACTGTGCCTCATGAAGTTATGGTATTTATCAGACTCCTTCACTCTTAAAAGAATTTGTACAATTATCCAATGATGTTTTCTTTCCAAATGCCCAAATTGGTAAGCTAAGGCTATAGTTTTCTTTATGAGCCTTAGCTATGTTCCAGTCTTCCAAGAGTTCAATAACTCTTGGAAATAGCAGCCGAAATAACTTTGCAGTGTGTTTGATCTGACTTTACTAGAATTTTTGAATCCTAGTCATCTGCAGAGCAAGTGTTTATTTGAATCATCCTTCACCAGTCTGGTTCATCAAACTTCCAGTCTGTGCTTTGCCTCTCCCTGCTCTGAATTCCCAGGTCAGTGAATCTGTCTAATCTTAATATGTGGAATGACTCATCTAATATTTGAGCTGCAGTTTAGCCATGTGACAGATTTATTTGCAGCAGGAGAAGAAGAATGAATTAGATGATAGACTGTCTTAAGGCATCTCTTCTACTTTCAATGTTGCTATGTACCTTTCATTACTTTTAAGTAGAAAACTCATAATTCACTGCAAGAACAGTAAAATGGAAAGTATATGCCATGGCATTTCAAGATACAGATTCCCTGTTTTACACCTGCTTGATTAGTATATATTGTCATTAGACAGAAATTTCAAATTTTTAAAGATGGAAAGAAATCCAGATTCCTTACAAAGAGGAATGTTAAGAAAAAATAGAAATGAGGTAAATTACTGTTCATAAAGAAGTTAAAAATACTGGCAGGTGGCTGCAGGATAGCCAGATGAACACAGGAGTTGATCTTTAGTTATGTTTTCTTTAAATGAAATCAGATATATTAGCTTGCTATTTTTAATCATATCTAATTTGTTCTTTTATTTTTTGGATACTACTCACTACTGGTTATAAGGTACAGTGGAAAATAATGGTAAATAATAAATATCCTCATATCTAGACAGAAGTCACCCACTAAATAAATAAATAAAGATACTCACAGAGAACATGTCTGATCAGAGTTCTTTCAAAAGTCACGGTTGTTTGCATTTATTTTTTTTTTATTCTTGCTTTTTGATGCCCTTTCTTTACTTAAGGAATAAAATTGAGTTCACCTTGGTGAGAGGTGAGCGGGGAAACACAACCACTGTCCCTTTGATTCACTCATTATCTATGTGTTTCCATCTTTCTGTCACACTTGAACCTGAGAAATAAATGAATTTATTGAATTTGTAATGGTTTCTTTGTTTATGTTCAGACTTACTATTAAGACCTCTTTCCATGCTTCCCTAAATGCTGCCATGACTAGCAGAAACAATCTTTCCTTCCATGTCCATATTTTTCATGTTAGGAGAAAAATCCACTGATAAATTTCCTTATATTATCTATTTCCCACTGCACACCTTTGGGAAATTACAGGCTTCATTTTCAGTATGAGAAATAGGTGAGAGCTCATTTTTAAAGCAAAATTAAATATTGCCCTCTAGAATTCTGTCATACTCTCTTTTTTTCTGATTTGTGTATATACACATTCATACTCCAAGGGGCACTACATCTAAAAAGAAACAAATAAGCCTGCCATTTATGCCTGTAAACAGAGAGACTGATGGTTGCATGCATGATATGAACTCAGAAATTATGGCTCAGCTTCTGCAGAAGCATGAGAAAATCATATAAACTTTTGGGGCTGGAGGTTTTCATCCATTTAGAAAAGCACAAATTCCATGTCAAATGTACAGCTTATTGAGATAGGGTCATGCTGCCTGAATGAGATATTTTTTATGCCTAATCCCCCAAATTTCTCTGTGGAAAGTTAGAGGGGCTTTGAATTTTTCCTCTCTTTTTTTTTTTTTTTTTTGTCTGTATTACATTTAAATAAAGAGTGCATTGTGTAACTTTTCTAAGCTTCAAGAGAAAGACTCTAGATAGACTATAAATACAGTGAATCAGAAAATCACACAGAATTCAAGACCAGGTAGGCAATGATGTTACTATCCAGTAATATCTAGGTATGCTCAGCTTCAGTGTTCTGTAGTGGGGATTTGATATTTCTATTTTGCTATCTCTGATAGTAACATGGGCCACAGATCTACTATACCTCTAAGTAGCTTTGCTTGATAAATACGAAAGAAGGAGCAGTGTTAAGACTGTAGCACAGGAAACCCCCGAGCTTCTTTTGCATCCAGACGTCCAAAAGGATATAGAAAAGGAAAGGATATTTCTCTGTAGACATTGAAGAGAGTAGAACTTACAACTTTTAAAATCTGAGAATTATGCTTAGAGCCTTTCCTCATGTGTTTCTAATCTTTTAAAAAATGGCCTGGCTTTCGCTATTTGCCAAGTTCTAAATTCTTGGTTCCCTAGCAAAAGCTTCATGTGGAGCTTCGCTTTTCTGAAAGTAAAATATTCCTTGTATTTCAGAAATGTTGATGAATGCAATACTATGAACACCATAACATTTATACCATATTTGTTTCTATTTGAAATTACATCATGAATATTTAATATATTGTATGAATGCTAGGTCACTTCAATCTTGTCTGACTCTGTGCCACCCATGGACTGTAGCCAGCCAAGGTCCTCTGTCATGGCATTCTCCAGGCAAAGATACTTGAGTGGTTTGCCATGCTCTCCGCCAGGGCGTCTCCCCACCCAGGAATCTCTTATGTCTCCTGCAATGGCAAGTGGTTTCTTTACCACTAGTATCACCTGCGAAGCCCTTAATATATTATGCAGAAGTAATTAAAATCAGTGAAGGAAAGAAACACTATTCAAGAAATTGTTGGGGTCAATGGGCTAAAAAAAGATTGCAACAGAACAAATGACAAATGAATAAGAGTCAAAAAAGAAATTTTTTAAAAAATGGAATGACAGGTAAAATGTGTGGATATTGCCTATGCTCATAGACTGGGTAAGGTCTAAGTATATAAAATTAAAGAATAAAATAATGAAAAAATTTGATAAATTTCACTATATGAAATATTGACAATTCTATGGAAATAAGTGAACACCCAGAGGAAGTAAAAATATAATTGGCAACAGTAAACAACAGAGGAGAGTAAACTTACACCCTGATGCTGGGAAAGATTGAAGGCAGTAGAAGGGGATGACAGAGATGAGATGGTTGGATGGCATCACAGACTCGAGGGACATGAGTTTGAACAAGTTCTGGGAGTTGGTGATGGACAGGGAAGACTGGCGTGCTGCAGTCCATGGGGTCACAAAGAGTCAGACACAACTGAGTGCCTGAAATGAACTGAACTGAAATTTACACTTCTGACATATAAATGCTAATGCTCTTATTACACTGAGAAATTTTTACAATAAAATGAATTAGATCTAGTACAAATATGGGCAATGAGCATGAAGAAGCAGTTAATAGCTAAAGACGGTGAATGGTCCGTTAACAAAGTACAATCAAAATCACTTATAATAGCAAGACTGTTCAGTTATGAGATTGCTATTGATCAAACTTTGATAATAGGTTTTGTTGTCAACTGTTTGAAGGGGAACATATTACTCTTCCAGAAAAACGGCATGTATAAATTGATGTAATCTTACAAATGCTGAAATTCCTTGAGTAAGTATTTCTAGTTCTACAAATTTACCCTAAAGTTATTGCAGAAAATAGTATAGGAATATACTTACAAAGATTTTCACTGAAAAATTATCATTTATGTGCTCCAATAAAATTGTGGTTTAATAAATCTCCCTGCCTTCATAAAACAATTTTGTTCAACTATTCAAAAGTATCAGAATTATCTTTGTATTCTAGTATGGAAAGAGATATAACATTTATTATTTAGCAATGAAAGCAAGTTGTGTGCGGAAAACTTTAAAAATTGGAATGGATATTAGTATTTTGTTAAGAATAGGTACTGAGGCCCTACTTTGATGTGATACATTAAGCGAGTATCATATTCCTTAAAATAATAATCATTAATATATGTCAGTGTACAGCATTATAATTTTTGACATCTGTATGTATACTACAAGTCTAATTGCCATCCATACCACAGTTCTAATTGCTATATATCACACCAATTTTTAGTCCCACCAAGCAGTGTTTGAGGATTCTTTTTTCTTTACATCATCTCCAACATTTGTTTCTGCTTGTCTTTTTAAAAATTGCCTTTGCAAACAGGTGAGAGGTGATACCTCTTAGTGCTATTGATTTGCATTTTCCTAATAATGATGTTGAACATCTATTCCTGTGCCTTTTTACTGTCTTTGGAAAAATGTCTATTCCTATCTTCTGCTCATTTTTTCAATTGGACAGTTTGATTCTTGCTATTGAATTATATGAGTTTTTTTTTTTTTTTAATACGTTTTGGATGTTAACCTCTTAACAAATATATGGTTTACAAATAGCTTCTCCCATTCAGTAAGTTGTCTTTTTATTTTGATGATGTTTTCCCTTGTTGTGCAGCAGCTTTTGTTTGATGGATTCCCGTTTGTTTATTTTGGCTTTTGTTTCCCTTCACTTTGGAGTCAGATTCACAAAAGTATTGCTTGTATTTTTCTTTTTGTGTGTTGTCCTTGCTTAATTTTGATATCTGTTGTAGTAGTGGCTTCGTAAAATACGTTTGGAAGATTTCATGTCTTCAGTTTGTTGGAAGACTTTGTGAAGGATAGGTATTAAATCTTCTCTGGATGTATTGTAGAATATGTCAGTGAAGCCATCTGGTCCTGGGTTTTTGTTTTTGGAAAAGTTTTGATTACTGGTTTAATCTCCTTACTAGTAATTGTTCTATTCAGATTTTCTACATCATTAAGATTCAGTCTGAGAAGATTGTATGTTTTTAGGAATTTATCCATTTCTTCTAGATTGTCCAATTCATTGGTGTATAGGTGTATATAGTCGTCTCTTACGAACCTTTGTCTTTCTGTGGTATCAGCTGAAACTTCCCTTTCATCTCTGTATTTGTTTTCTCTCTTTTTATGATGAGTTAGCTAAATGTTTGTCAATTTTGTTTATCTTACAAGAACCAGCTCTTAGTTTCACTGATCTTTTCTATTTTTTTAGTCTCTTTTTCATTTATTTTTGCATGGATCTCTATTATCCTACCTTCTTATAATTTGGGGCTTTCACATGTTCTTTTTATAGTTCTTAAGTGTTAAGTTAGATTGTTTATTTGGGATTTATCTTGTTTCTTGAGGTATACCTGTCTTGCTGTGACCTGGCACTTGGAACTGTTTTTGCTGCCATCCAATGGATTTTGCTATATCGCATTTCTGTTTTCATTTGTTTCTAGATTTTTTTTAAAATTTTTTTCTAAAAATAAAGTATGTTTTAAAGTCTTATGTTAAAGTCTGTTTTGTCTGATATAAATATTGCCCCAGCTTTTTCTTTTTGTTATCATTTGCATGGAACAGCTTTTCCCATCTGCTCACGTTCAGTCCACTCATCTTTAGATCTGAGACTTCTATGGGCAGCATATAGATGGGTCCTGTTTTTTGTTTCCTTATAGATGTTATTTTTTTTAATCCATTCAGTCACTTTGTGCCTTTCAATTGGAACATTTATTCCATTTACTTTTAAAGTGATTATTGATGGGCATGTGCTTATTGCCATTTTATATGTATTATTTGGATATTTTATGGTTCTTTTCTGTACCTTTCTTATTTTTTTTGCATTTGGTAGTTTTCTTTAGTGTTATATTTATATTCCTTTTTCAATTATTTTGTATATTTACTGTAAGTTAATTCCTTATGGTTACCATAAGGATTACATATGACATTCTATAAGTAGTAGGCTTATGTTAAGTTGGCAGCAATTTAGATACAAACACATTCCAAAGCTTCATATTTTATTCCATCACCCCCCCTATATTTTATACTTTTGATGCCACGTTTTAAATTTTTTAATTTTATGCATTCCTTAAATTATTATTATAATTGTAGTTTCTTTTTCCTACTTTTGTCTTTTAACCTTTATGCTTCCTTTCTAAGTGAGTGACCTTTATTACTGGATTGGCCAAAAAATTTGTTTGGGTTTTTCCATTGCAACTTATGGACAAACCCAAACAAACTTTTTGAC
>NW_011495082.1:20282994-20292691 GCF_000754665.1 Bison bison bison
CAATATATACTTACCTTTTTCAGTGAGAGTTTTACTTTGTAAGTTATTCTGTTATTAACGAATGAAATTTGTTTTAACCTTAAATAAATCCCTTTAATACTTCTTATAGGCACAGTTTAGTGGTGATGAAATCTTTTAGCTTCTTTTACCTGTAAAACTCTTGGCATCTCCTTCAATTCTGAATGATAACCTTTCTGTGAAGAGGCTTCTTCTTGGCAGTTTTTTGTTTTTGTTTTTTTTTTTCCTTTCAGTACTTAGACTATGTCATGGTACTTTCTTCTGGCCTGGAAAGTTTCTGCTGAAAAATTCTGCTTATAGCCTTATGAGGTTTTTCTTCTACATTAGTCCTTTTGCTCTTGCTCCTTTTAGGACTTTTTTTCTTTTTTATTAACATTTCCCATGTTTTATTATAATGTGTCTTGGTATATGTCTCTGGACTTATCCTATTAAAACTATTTGTGCCTCGTCGACCTAGACATCTTTTTCCTTCCCCAGGTTAAGGAAATTTTCAACTACCATTTCTTCAGATATTTTTTTCTGACACTTTTTCTCTTTTTTCTCCTTCTGGGGTACCTAAAATGCAAATGATACTGTGTTTAATATTGTCCCAAAGTTGTATTACGGTATCTTCACTTCTTTAGTTTTTTCACTTTGCTGCTCTGTAGAGATGATTCTCATTGTATCTCCATTCTACTTAGTTATTTTTCGGTAGTTTTATTTTATTCTTTCAGATGGAACACATTCCTCTTTTCATTTTGGCGAATTTTTTGTTTTTGTTTCTATGTATTAGGCATATCAATTAACTCCCAGTCTTTTTTTTTTTTTTTTTTACACACATGTAGAGTTTTATTTTTAAGGTATCTTTAAAAAAATGTATTACTTCTGTAGACACTACTTTTCAACTTGCTTTCTCTCCTTATATTTCATTGGCATATCTCAGGTGAATATAACTCCCAGTCTTAAAGGAATGACTTTATTTAGAAGATATCCTGTGAGGCTCGGAACAGTGCTGCCTGGGCACAGAGCCAGACGCTCAGTTGGTGCCCTTGTGTGGGCTGCTCTCTGTTTTGCTAGAGCAGTGGCAGCTGTGGAGTGGTGAGCGGGGCTGCACGTGGATTGTAGCTGCCATGGGTGCTGGGGGTTGGGGCCATTGATGGGCTGGATAAGAGGCCCCAGCAGAGGCACAGAAGCAAGTGGGACTACTTTCAGGACAGAGCATGGAGGATTCCAAAATGGCACATACCAACTGCTGCTGGTGCTGCTAAGTCACTTCAGTCGTGTCCGACTCTGTGCGACCCCATAGACTGCAGCCCGCCAGGCTCCCCCGTCCCTGGGATTCTCCAGGCAAGAACACTGGAGTGGGTTACCACTTCCTTCTCCAGTGCATGAAAGTGGAAAGTGAATGTGAAGTCCCTCAGTCGTGTCTGACTCTTCGCGACCCCATGGACTGCAGCCCACCAGGCTCCTTCACCCAAGGGATTTTCCAGGCAAGAGTACTGGAGTGGGTTGCCATTGCCTTCTCCACATACCAACTGCAGATATTAGTAAAGCAGCCTGATATCACATAAGTACTTACTGACAGTATAAGTACTGTATTCTTTCATTTTGTTATATTATTTCTTTTTATGTTATTATAGAAATAATAATAATACCATTTTAAAGAGTTTTATAAAAGTAAGAGTAAATAAATATGGAAATTACTTATCCCATTGCCTGGGTCAACTCAATAGATTTTAGCTAGCAGTATTCCTGTCATATATATTTTAGATATGCAAATATACTAATAATCACCATCCCTGGAAAATATGTGAGTGTGGGAATAGAAATAGAGAGGAAGAATAGAGGATATCAATTGTGCTTAGTTCTTTATTGTGGGAGTTCTTAATGATAAGTATAGGCTCTCTAATTATAAATCATAAATATTGTACTTTAAATGCTTAATTTTTCACAAAATATTTATTTTCACAAAATATCCTTATATGGACAAGGAGCATTCTGAAAAATGTATAGAAGTACATGATCCTCTGATACAGTGTTCTTATTATATTTAACTTAAAACATTGAAATCAATAGAAGTAACATATGGGAGGGTATGATAATTATATCTACTGTAAGCTGAAGAGCACTGATGCTTAATATAATCAAGCAAAAGACACTAAATGATTGAAAACTTTCACTATGACACTCTTATTTTCTCAGCCCCTTAAACGGCTCCCCCTTTCCCTTATGGTAGTCCTCATGTGACATCAGGCTCTCTTTCTCCTGTCACATTTGTTAAATTTAAATTGCTTAGCCATCAGTGTCTAAAGTGCAATAATAATCTCTCTCTTCCAAGAACTGTTTCTAACACTTCCCCAAACTTATGTAACTTTTTATCTTTCTGCAAAAACTATAAAAAAACTACTCTTATTCCTTATGATATATCAGTCTTTCAAAGCTGAACATATAGCATTTTTTAAGAAAGATTATCCTTAATGGTGGGCCTCTCAGCTGGCGGTAGTGGTAAAGAACCCACCTGCTGATGCAGGAGATGTAAGCGACGTGGGTTCAATCCCTGGACTAGGAAGATCCCCTGGAGAAGGTCATGGCAACCCACTCTAGAACTCTTGCCTGGAGAATCCCATGGACAGAAGGGCCTGGCGGACTGTAGTCCATGGGCTCACAAAGGGTTGGAGACAACTGAAGCGATTTAACGTGCACATATGCATCCTTAATGGTGATCAGGTTAGTTTTCCCCCATCGTTTTTCATGCTTTCATTATATCACACTCAGCCCTTGTCACTTCCTGAATAGCACACAACAGCTTTTAACATCCTCATATTCCATATCCCAAGGCCTGGGCAGTTGAGTAATTCCTTTTGGTGATGAGCATGCCTACTCTGCTTCAAGTGATGCCTAAGCTTTTATTCTCTTTTAGCCTCTTGACTTGGAGAGGGAAATGGCAACCCACTCCAGTGTTCTTGCCTGGAAAAATCCCAGGGACGGGGGAGCCTTGTGGGCTGCTGTCTATGGGGTCACACAGAGTCGGACATGACTGAAGCGACTTAGCAGCAGCAGCCTCTTGACTGGACTATGTTTATTTACCAAGAGCAATAAAAACTAAGGTGAGCTTTAGTGCCAAGTTTCTTATCTATTACTTCTCTATTATTTACTGTCATTTGCATATGATATTCTCAGTTATTCAATGATAATCTGATTTTATGTCCAACTTCTTACATGTACAGATTTTATGATGTAAATATAACTAAATATTTTAAATTCTGGCAGAATTTTACCAAGGACAGTGAATGACTTCATTGATTATTCTATAGCACTTTGAAAAGTCTAACACAATTCAGCCTAGAACTTTCCCAAAGGACTTTTCTATCAAAAATGATTAGTCAGGACTCCAGTCCTAGCTCTCAGACTGCTATGTCTATACCATTCTCCAGACTAAAGCACCAAGGTTCCCTTGAAGAAATGGCTTATTTTAGGCCTGGGGCAGAAAATAGGCAAGATGAGCCTGAAACGTTGTTCTATTGCCTGAGAATAAAGTGACTAAACATACACACACATAAACAGGTTGATAGGCGAGCTTCCCTGGTAGCTTAGCTGGTAAAGACCTGCAATGCGGGAGACCCTCTTTCAATCTCTAGATTTGGAAGATCCCCTGGAGAAAGGAATGGCTATCTACTCCAGTATTCTTGCCTGGAGAATTTCATGGACAGAAGAACCTAGTGGGCTTCAGTCCATGGGTCACAAAGAATCAGACCCAACTGACCACTTCACTTCACTTTAATGATGTTGAGAAACTAAAAGAGTCACCAGAAGCCAAAACTGGAATAACTTGAGTAGGAAAATAAAATTATATTGCATTATAACCCAAAGTATAAAATAAATATCCATTGGTCTATACTTACATAAGTGAATGATTAAATAAATAAACAACTTTGTGAGGAGAGAAAAATTTCCTGTACAGAAGACTTCAAAATAATGTATGTAATCCTTAGCATTCAGGAGGATCATTGTAACTTAAGTGTGGACTATACACAGTGACTTGCCTTCAAACACTGTAGTGTGGAAAGTGGGAAAGAAGAGAAAGTTTACAGTGGAGAAACATGATAAACATGACCTCAGCCAGGTAATTAAGGTCAAGATCAACAGTGATAAACTATATTAATAGTATGTAGTGAGAAATGCACTTTTCCTGTGATGCTCCTCCACACAAGCCCAAACCCCATAACTCCAGTCTGATAATGAGGAAGAAAATTCAATAAAATTCCAGTAGAGTATAATTCTAAAAAAAACAGCTGACCAGGAAACCTTAAAACTGCCAAACTCATCAGAAACAAAGAAAGTCCAAAAACTTAGCACAACAAAGGAGAATCTAAAAAGACACGGGGAACCTGAATGTGATCCTAGAAGAGAAAAATACATTAAATAAAAATGAAGATAATCTGAAAAAGTACAAACTTTAGCTAACAATAATATATTGATATTGCTTCATTATTATAATATGCATAATAATACATAGTAATGCATCAATAGTGTTTCAATTAAACTTCATTAATAACCTTATTATTAACATTAATAATGTCAGATTTTAATAATAGGACAACTATACATAATATATGGGAACATATACATATATGTTAGAACTTTCTATTCTATATTCTCAATTTTTCTACACTAAAGTCTCAATTTTTCTACAAATTTCAAACTGTCCCAAAATATAAAACATATTTAGAAGATACAGTCATAAATATAAAAAAGTCTTGTAGACTTTCTAGACTTCATCACTACCACCTTTAAAGAAAATTCTTCTTTCTATCAGGGAGAAGACATTTCAACAGTTCTAACTGTCATATGCATCTTTTTTGTTGAAGATTTTAAACCTAAGGTCAGAGATTTAGTTAGGTCTAATCAAAGATTAGAAAGCAAACAGCATCCACTCAGAATTACAAATGTTTGCTGAGCACTTTCTACAAACTTTTGCTCAGAAAAAGAAAAAAATTAGAGACCAAAATAATAGCTCTTAAGGTTAAGTGGTGGAACAACCCAATAACACTGGCCTAGTCTATACAAAGACACTGATTTTTTCGAAAAAGAACACTAGAAGAAAAATGTTGTTTTAGCTGAAAAGATAGAATTCAAAAGCACAAAAATTACAGTCTTTATATGACAGAATGATGCTTTTCTATCATAATTGTCTTTAATATGAGCAAGAAATGTCCATGTAATTGCCATAATAGAATATTCCCTTTTTATTTGACTCTATTACCAATCCCATCACTATCCATCATTCGTTACTTAGAGTAAGATAATGATTTAAATTCTCAGAACTCAAATACACCTAACATTCTGCTTTAGCTTCATACACTTTCTATCTCCAAAGGCAGTCTCTGGATTCCCTTACTAAACTTTTCTGCTTATTGATTCCGGTTCTATATTTTTCCCAAGGGTTATTTGTTTTTATTTTATTGTTAGTAATAGTTATTCAATATTTATCAATATTGATTTGTGTCATTTTTAATCATTAACTTTATGGATATGACATTAAATAACATTTTTATTAATAAAAGTGTACTTGATATAAAATGGTTTATAAATTATAGGTATATTATAGAGTTACAATTTTTAAATATTACACTCCATTCTTAGTTATTATAAAATATTGGGTATATTCCTGGTGTTATATATTTTTATAGCTTATTTTATACATAATAATTTGTTAACTCTTAATCTCCTATATCCATCTGCCATTCTCTTTGCAACTCCCCAGTGATAACCACTAGGCTATTCTCTATATCTGTGAATCTTCTTCTTTTATGGTATGTTCACTAGCTTGTTGCATTTTTAGATTCTCCAAGTAAGTAAAATCACACAGTGTTTGTCTTTCTCTGTCAGACTATGTCACTTACCATAATCCCCTCCAAGTCCATCCATGTTTTTTCAAATGGAAGTCAAATATTCTAGTCATCAGGAAAATAAAATTTTAAATCTTAACATGAAACTATCTAGCTATTAATTGAAAGTCATATATATCAACAATCAGCAATAATTTAAATTGAATGAAAAAGACAATCAATAGGTACCAACACTGAGATGAAAAAGATAATAGAATTATCTGAGAAAGACTTTAGAAGTAGCCATCACTGACATATTTTATATCCAACAATTGCACACAATTTCAAACATTTTAAAGTGTCACTAAATAAAACATATAAAGAAATGAATGAAAAAGAAACAAGAGACTATAGCAAAAATCAACAAAACTAAAAGCTGGTCTTTGAGAAGATAAATAAAACCAACAAGACTTAGCCAGACTTGTCAAGAAAAAAGGGAGGAGAATCAAGTCAACAAAATTAGAAGTGAAAATGGAGAGATCGCAACAGAAAACACAGAAATACAAAGGATCATAAGAGCCTACTATCCACAACTATATGCCAAGAAAATGGACAACTTGGAAGAAATAGACAAATTCTTAGAAAAGTATAACTTTCCAAAACTGAGCCAGGGAGAAATAGAAAATCTTAACAGACCCATCACAAGCATGGAAATTGAAACTGTAATCAGAAATCTTCCAACAAACTAAAGCCCAGGACCCAATGGCTTCACAGGTGAATTCAACCAAAAATTTAGAGAAGAGCTAACACCCATCCTACTCAAACTCTCCCAGAAAATTGCAGAGGATGGTAAACTGCCAAACTCATTCTATGAGGCCATAATCACCCTAGTACCAAAACCAGACAAAGATGCCACACAAAAAAAGAAAACTACAGGCCAATATCACTGATGAACATAGATGCAAAGATCCTCAACAAAATTCTAGAAAACAGAATTTAACAACATATTAAAAAGATCATACATCATGACCAAGTGGGCTTTATCCCAGGGATGCAAGGATTCTTCAATATTTGCAAATCAATCAATTTCATTAACAAATTGAAAGATAAAAACCACATGATTATCTCAATAGATGCAGAGAAAACCTTTGACAAAATTCAACATCCATTTATGATAAAAACCCTCCAGAAAGCAGGCATAGAAGGAACATTCTTCAGCATAATAAAAGCCACATATGATAAACCCACAGCAAGCATTATCCACAATGGTGAAAAATTGAAAACATTTCCCTTAAAGTCAGGAATAAGACAAGGGTGCCCACTCTCACCACTACTATTCAACATACTTTTGGAAGGTTTAGGCACAGCAATCAGAGAAGAAAAAGAAATAAAAGGAATCCTGATTGGAAAAGAAGTAAAGCTCTCACTGTTTGCAGATAACATGATCCTCCACATAGGAAACCCTAAAGACACCACCAGAAAATTACTAGAGCTAATCAATGAGTATAATAAAGTTGCAGAAAGGATATAAAATTATTATGCAGAAATCCCTTTCATTCCTATACACTGTTACTGCTGCTGCTGTTTAGTCGCTTCAGTCGTGTCCGACCCTGTGCAACCCCATAGACAGCAGCCCACCAGGCTTCCCTGTCCCTGGGATTCTCCAGGCAAGAACACTGGAGTGGGTTGCCATTTCCTTCTCCAATGCATGAAAGTGAAAGGTGAAAGTGAAGTCGCTCAGTCGTGTCTGACTCTTAGCGACCCCATGGACTGCAGCCTACCAGGCTTCTCCGTCCATGGGATTCTCCAGGCAAGAGTACTGGAGTGGGGTGCCATTCCCTTCTCTGTCCTATACACTAACAATGAAAAAACACAGAAATTAAGGAAACAATTCCATTCCCCATTGCAACGAAAAGAATAAAATACTTAAGAATAAATCTGCCTAAAGAAAAAAAAAAAAGACCTATACATAGAAAACTATAAAACACTGATAAAAAAAATCAAAGATGACACAAATAGATGGAGAAATATACCATGTTCATGGGTCAGAAGAATCAATATAGTGAAAATGAGTATACAACTCAAAGCAATCTATAGATTCAATGCAATCCCTATCAAGCTACCAATGGTATTTTTCAGAGAACTAGAACAAATACTTTCACAATTTTTATGAAAAATACAAAAAACCTTGAACAGCCAAAGTAATCTTGAGAAAGAAGAATGGAACTGGAGGAATCAACCTGCCTGACTTCAGACTATACTACAAAGCCATAGTCATCAAGACAGTATGGTACTGGCACAAACACAGAAATACGGATCAATAGAACAAAATAGAAAGCCCAGAGATAAATCCATGCACCTATGGACACCTTATCTTTGACAAAGGAGGCAAGAATATACAATGGAGAAACGACAATCTCTTTAACAAGTGGTGCTGGGAAAACTGGTCAACTACCTGTAAAAGAATGAAACTGGAACACTTTCTAACACCATACACAAAAATATACTCAAAACGGATTAAGATCTAAATGTAACCAGAAACTATGAAACTCTTAGAGGAAAACATAGGCAGAACACTCTCTAAGATAAATCACAGCAGGATCCTCTATGACCCACCTCCCAGAATAATGGAAATAAAAGCTAAAGTAAAGAAATGGGACCTAATTAAATTTAAAAGCTTTTGCACAATGAAGGAAACTATAAACAAGATGAAAAAAATAGCCTTCAGAATGGGAGAAAATAATAGCAAATGAAATAGATGACAAAGACTTAATCTCAAAAATATACAAGCAGCAGATGAAGCTCAATACCAGAAAAATAAATGACATAAACTGGGGAGGAGATGGGAGGGAGTTTCAAAAGGGAGGGGATATATATATACCTATGGCTGATTCCTGTTGAGGTTTGACAGAAATCAGCAAAATTCTGTAAAGCAATTATCCTTCAATAAAAAAAAAATTAATTGAAAAATAAATCCTGAAGAAAATGTCCATCAGTATTTTCCAAAAAAAGAAAAAGACCAAAGAACTAAACAGACATTTCTCCAAAGAAGACATGCAGATGGCTAACAAACACATGAAAAGATGCTCAACATCACTCATTATCAGAGAAATTCAGATCAAAACCACAATGAGGTACCATCTCATGCTGGTCAGAATGGTTACCATCAAAAAGTCTACAAAAAATAAATGCTGGAGGGGCTGTGGAGAAAAAGGGAACCCTCTTACACTGTTGGTGGGAATGCAAACTAGTACAGCTACTATGGAGAACAGTGTGGAGACTCCTTAAAAAACTAGAAATAGAACTGCCATATGACCCAGCAATCCCACTGCTGGGAAAACACACCAAGGAAACCAGAATTGAAAGAGACACATGTACCCCAATGTTCATCACAGCACTGTTTATAATAGCTAGGACATGGAAGCAAGCTAGATATCCATCAGCAGATGAATGGATAAGAAAGCTGTGGTACATATACACAATGGAATATTACTCAGTTATTAAAAAGAATGCATTTGAATCAGTTCTAATGAGGTGGATGAAACTGGAGCCTATTATGCAGAGTGAAGTAAATCAGAAAGAAAAACAGCAATACAGTATATAAATGCATATATATGGAATTTATAAAGATGGTAATGATGACTCTATATGCAAGACAGAATAAGAGACATAGCTATAAAGAACAGACTTTTAGACTCTGTGGGAGAAGGCAAGGGTGGGATGATTTGAGAGAATAGCATAGAAACATGTATATTACCATATGTGAAATAGATCACCAGTCCAAATTTGATGCATGAAACAGGGTAGTCATGGCCAGTGCACTGGGACAACACTGAGGGATGGGGTGGGGAGGGAGGTGGGTGGGGAGTTTG
>NW_011495082.1:20292791-20320088 GCF_000754665.1 Bison bison bison
GCATGTACACCCATGACTGATTCATGTCAATGTATGGCAAAGACTGCTAAAGTATTTTAAAGTAATTAGCCTCCAATTAGAATAAATTAATTAAAAATATATTTTTAAAAATGTACATTTTTTAATTTGAAGTACAATATAAATCAAAATAAAAAGCAAAATAAGACCACAGAATGGAGGGCACCAAGAGAAAATCAGTGAACTTGGAGATAGAGTAGATAAGTGAAGTAAAGTTTCTGATGAAATGTTACCATCAGTAGAATGTGGTAAGCTATGTGTATATAATTATATAATTAAGTGCTTAGAGTAAGTGACTTATAAAGTTATTCAAAGAAATACACTCAAAAGCACTGTAGACAAATAAAAATGGAATTAAAAAACATTCACATAACCCACAGAAGTCTGGAAGAAAACAAATCACAGAAAAAATAATCATAAGTAAAATACATAAAAACAAAAATTTTAATGGTAACCTTGATCCCTAACAGGTTTATAATTATAATAAATGTAAATGGCTTAATATATAATTCAAATGAGCAATGTTAGCATAATTAATTGAGAAACAGGACTCAAGTGTTTACTGTTTTTTAAGCTCATTTCAAATATAACAATTCAAGCACGTTGAAAGTACAAGGATATCAGATTTATACCATGTAAACATTAATCAAGATTGCCAGAACTACCAATAACCTCAGATATGCAGGTGACACCACCTTTATGGCAGAGTGAGAAGAGGAACTAAAAAGCCTCTTGAAAAAAGTGAAAGAGGAGTGTGAAAAAGTTGGCTTAAAGCTCAGCATTCAGAAAACTAAGATCATGTCATCTCGTCCCATGACTTCATGGGATATAGACGGGGAAACTGTGAAAACAGTGTCAGGCTTTATTTTTGGGGGTTCCAAAATCACTGCAGATAGTGACTGCAGCCATGAAATTAAAAGACACTTACTCCTTGGAAGGAAAGTTATGACCAACCTAGATAGCATATTCAAAAGCAGAGACATTACTTTGCCAACAAAGGTCCATCTAGTCAAGGCTATGGTTTTCCAGTGGTCATGTATGGATGTGAGAGTTGGACTGTGAAGAAAGCTGAGCACCGAAGAATTGATGCTTTTGAACTGTGGTGTTGGAGAAGACTCTTGAGAGTCCCTTGGACTGCAAGAAGATCCAACCAGTCCATCCTGAAGGAGATCAGTCCTGGGTGTTCATTGGAAGGAGTGATGCTAAAGCTGAAACTCCAGTACTTTGGCCACCTCATGCGAAGAGTTGACTCATTGGAAAAGACCCTGATGCTGGAGGGATTGAGGGCAGGAGGAGAAGGGGACGACGGAGGATGAGTTGGCTGGATGGCATCACCGACCTGATGGACATGAGTCTGAGTGAACTCCGGGAATTGGTGATGCACAGGGAGGCCTGGCGTGCTGCAATTCATGTGGTCTCAAAGAGTCCGACACAAATGAATGACTGAACTGAACTGAAACATTAACCGAAGGGAAGCAGGCGTGGATATGTTAACATCAGATATAGTTGACTTCAGAGCATAGGAAATTAGCAGTCAGAGAGGCACATGATATAATGATTAAAAGGGTCGATATACCAAGAAAACACAGCAATACTAATTATGTGTAAACCAAGCAAAAAACTGCAAAGCATATGAAAAAAAATAGAACTGAAAGGAGATCAGACAATTTCACAGCTATAATTGGAGACCATAACACACTTTAAGTAACTCATAGAACAACTAGACAAAAATCAGTGAAAATATAAAAGAACTTGAAAAAACTATCAACCAACAAAAGTCGGTCAACACTTTTAGAACACACCATTCAACAACAGCAAAATACACAATGTTTTAAGCAGTCAAAGAACATGTACTAAGATAGACCTTATCCTAGGCTATGAAATCCATATCAGAAAATGTAAAAGAACTGAAATCACAGTGTGTTCTCAAACCATACAAGAATCAAATTAGAGATTGGTAATAGATAACTGGAAAACCACCAAACACTTAAAAACTAAAGAATATGCTGTTAAATCACAATTTGGTGATTTTGGGGTCAAAGAGAAACTCTCAAAGGAAATCTATAAATAAGTAGAAATGTATGAAAACAAAATAGGGTGTATCAAAATTTGTGGGACATAGCACTACTCTGGGGATTCCAGGTGATGCTAGTGGTGACCTGCCTGCCAATGCAGGAGACGTAAGAGATGTGGGTTCAATCCCCCGGAGAGGGGCATGGCAACCCACTCCATTATCCTTGCCAGAAGAATTCCATGGACAGAGGAGCTTGGTGGGATACATTCCATAGGGTCACAAGGAGTTGGACACAATAATGCACCAGCACTACTTTAGTGCTAAGAGAGAAATATATATCACAGAATGCATGTATTAGAAAGCAAAAAAAAAAAATTCAATTCAATAATCTAAGCTGCCAACTCAATACCTAGAAAAACCATGAGCAAAATAACCCAAAGAACTCCTACGGAGGGATATAATAAGAGCAGGTATCAATGAAATTGAAAACAGTGAAACAGTAGAAAAAATCAATGAGACAGTTGGTTCTTTGAAACTATTTAATTGACAAACTTCTGACAAGGGTGACAAAAACAGACGAGACACAAATTACCCATATTTGGAATAAAGTAAGCTATCACTGAAGACCTGCAGATGTCAAAAAATATTAAAGGAATATACAAAATAATGCTTCATTAATAAGTTTGATAATTTAGATAAAATGGATCAGTTCTCAAAGCATGTGCTTGAAAATTCAAAACGTACTTTCATTACATACTAAACAGTTGTTGCCAATCAGAGTTACCTGGATTTCATATGCTAAGAGTATTCACTTTATTTTAGAGCAAATACTATATAAATTAAATAACAGAGATATGTATGTACTGGAAGTTCAGAGAGTATTAAATAAATACTTTTATAAGACCCAGAAGTGCTTTAAAATGACTTTGCAAATTTCAGGTTTCTTAAATTTATTTCAGGTATAAATGAATATACTGAATATCCAGATAGAGTTGATGTCAACAATACAGAGAATTATGGGAAATGCATTCCATAATTTTTTATCAAGTATATGGACTCTGTGACTAGCTCTGAACAGGCTACAGAAGTTATCAGAGCTTTATTTGGAAATTTACTGATAGGAAAATAGATATTTGTAAATATGAAGAACTACGCTGAGGGAGTGCATGTGTTTAGTTGCTTCAGTCATTTCTAACTCTCTGTGACTCGCTCCTATAGACTCTAGCCAGCTAGGTGTCTCTGTCCATGGGGATTCTTCAGGCAAGAATACTGATGTGAGTTGCTGTGTGCTCCTTCAGGGGATCTTCCTGACCCAGGGACTGAACCATCATCTCCTGTGGCTCCTGCACTGCAGGTGGATTCTTTACCACTGAGTCACCAGGGAAGCCCACACTGAAGGACTGTGGCATCCCAATTTACCTGAGTTGATGGAAGAGTTAAAATGGTACATTACCAAGGTATTCACTACTTTACAAGTATGTAAAATAAAACCTTAAGTGGACTTGTTATGGTATAAAGTTCTGGTTTGGAAAACTCAGCAGTGGACACATGACTGGAAAAGGTCAGGTTTCATTCCAATCCCAAAGTACAGCAATGTCAAAGAGTATTTAAACTACCACACAATTGCACACATCTCACACACTACCAAAGTAATGCTCAAAATTCTCCAAGCCAGGCTTCAACAAAACGTGAACTGTGAACTTCCAGATGTTCAAGCTGGTTTCAAAAAAGGCAGAGGAACCAGAGAACAAATTCCCAACATTTGTTGGATCATAGAAGAAGCAAGGGCATTCCAGAACAAAACATGTTCTTTATTGGTTACACCAAAGGTGTGTGGATCACAATAAACCATGGAAAATTCTGGAAGAGATGGGAATAGCAGACCACCTAACCAGCATCCTGAAAAATCTGTTTGCAGGTCAAGAAGCAACAGTTTGAACCGGACATGGAACAATGGAATGGTTCCAAATTGGGAAAGGAATATGTCAAGGTTGCATATTGTCACTCTGCTTATTTAACTGCTCTGCAGAGTACATCATGAGAAATGCTGGGCTGAATGAAGCACAAGCTGGAATCAAGATTGCCAGGAAGATCATCAGTAACCTCAATATGCAGATGACACCAAACTTCTGGCAGAAAGCAAAGAACTACAGAGCCTCTTGATGAAAGTGAAAGAAGAGAGTGAAAAAGTTGGCTTAAAACTCAACATTTAAATACCTAAGATCTTGGCATCTGGTCCCATCACTCCATGGCAAATAGATGGGGAAACAATAGAAACACTGAGAGCCTTTATTTACTTGGGCTCCAAAATGACTGCAGATGGTGACTGCAGCCATGAAATTAAAAGACGCTTGTTCCTTGAAGGAAAAACTATGACCAACCTAGACAGCATATTAAAAAGCACAGACAGTACTTTGCCAACAAAGGTCCATCTAGTCAAAGCTATCGTTTTCCAGTATTCATGTATGGATGTGAGAGTTGGATTATAAAGACGACTGAACGCTGAATACTTGATGCTTTTTAACTGTGGTGTTTGTTGGAGAAGACTCTTGAGAGTCTCTTAGACTGCAAGGAGATCCAACCAGTCCATCCTAAAGGAGATCAGTCCTGAGTGTTCATTGGAGGTACTGATGTTGAGGCTGAAACTCCAATTCTTTGGCCACCTGATGCAAAGAACTGACTCATTGGAAAAGACCCTGATGCTGGAAAAGATTGAAGGCAAGAGGTGAAGGGGATGACAGAGGATGAGATGGTTGGATGGCATCACCAACTCGATGGACATGAATTTGAGCAATTTCCAGGAGTTGGTGATGGACAGGGAGGCCTGGCATGCTGCAGTCCATGGGGTCGCAAAGAGTTGGACACGACTGAGCAACTGAACAGAAAGTTCTAGTTATTTGAAATTTTTGAAGTCAAATTTGTCTTAATATATATTATTTTTATCTCTTATCAAAAGTGACAGTATAAATGATCACAATTGACTATTACATAGGGTGTCAATAATAAATTAACTTGTTTCAGCATGATCTTGGTTTGTTTAAAAGGCAAACGATTCAACATCATAATAATACAAGTCTGTTCCCAAACCACTGATGCCAAACAGCTGAAATTGATAGGTTCTATGAAAACTGACAACATCTACTAGAAACAAAACCAAAAAAGAAATAGTGTCCTTTTCATCATAAGGAATTAGAATGCAAAAGTAAGAAATCAAGAGGAACCTGGAATAACAGGCAAATTTGGTCTTGGAGTACAAAATGAAACAGGATAAAGGCTAGCAGAGTTTTGTCAAGAGAACACACTGGTAATAGCAAATACCCTTTTCCAACAGCCCAAGAGATTCTACACATCGACATCACCAAATCGTCAATCCTGAAATCAGATTGATTATGTTCTTAGCAGCTGAAGATGGAGAAGCTCTATACAGTCTGTGAAAACAAGACATAAACTGCCTGTGGCTCAGATTATGTGCTCCTTATTGCAAAATTCAGGCTTAAATTGAAAATAAAGTAGGGAAAACCACTAGACCATTCAAATACGACCTAAATCAAATGCTATAATCATAAGGTGTTTGATTTAGGTAAAAAACAGTGGCAATGAACAATAGATTCAAGGGATTCGATCTGGTAGAGAGAGTGCCTAAAGAACTATGGATGGAGGTCCATAATACTGTAGAGGACGCATTGACCAAAATCATCCGAAAGAAAAAGAAATGCAAAATGGCAAATTGGTTGTCTGAGGAAGCTTTAGAAATAGCTGAGTAAAGAAGATAAGTGAAAAGAAAGGGAGAAAAGGAAAGATATACCCAACTGAATGAAACGTTCTAGAGAAGAGCAAGGAGAGATATCAGTTCAGTTAAGTTGTTCAGTCGTGTCCAACTCTTTGCAACCCCATGATCTGTAGCATGCCAGGCCTCCCTGTCCATAATCAACTTCTGGAGATTGCTCAGACTCCTGTCCATCGAGTCAGTGATGCCATCCAACCATTTCATCCTCTGTTGGCAGGAGAAGGAGAGATAACAAGGCTTTCTTACATGAAAAATGCAGAGAAATAGAAGAAAACAATAGAATGGGAAAGACTAGAGCTCTGTTCTAGAAAATTAGAGATACCAAAGGAACATTTCATGCAAAGATGGGCAGGATAAAAGACAGAAACAGTAAGGACCTAACAGAAGCAGAAGTGATTAAGCAGATGGAGAGGAGGGAAACACATAGGTTCAAAAGTAAGGGAACATATGTGTACCTATGGTTATTTCTTGTTGAAGTATGGCAGAAATCCATCACAATATTGTAAAGTAATTATCCTCCAGTTAAAAATAAAATTAAAAAAAAAAAAAGCAGATGGGACAAGAATACACAGAGGAACTCTACAAAGATGGTCTTAATGACCCAGATAACCACAGTGGTGTGGTCAATCACCTCAAGCCAGACATCTTGGAGTGTGAGGTCAAGTGGTCCTTAGGAAGCATTAGTACTAACAAAGCTAGTGGAGGTAATGGAATTCCAGCTGAGGTATTTAAAATCCTAAAAAGTGATGCTATCAAATGCTGCATTCGATATATCATCAGATTTGGAAAATGCAACAGTGGCTCAGGATTGGAAAAGGTCAGTTTTCATGTCAATCCCAATAAAGGGCAATGTTAAAGAATGTTCAAAGTCCCACACAGTTGCACTCATTTCACATGTTAGGAAGGTTGTGCTCAAGATCCCTCAAGCTAGGCTTCAGAAGTGCATGAAGTTCTTCTACAATAGTACAAGAACTTCCAGATGTATAAGCTATACTTCAGTGAGTCAGAGGAACCAGAGATCAAAAAGCCACCATTTGTTGGACATGGAGAACAAAAGAGAGTTCCTGAAAAACATCTACTTCTGCTTCATTGATTAGGCTAAAGCCTTTGACTGTGTGGCTCACAACAAACTGTGGAAAATTCTTAAAGAGATAGGAGTACCAGACCACCTTACCTGTCTCCTGAGAAACCTGTATATGGGTTAAGAAGCTATAGTTAGAACCAGACATGGAACAATGGACTGCTTCAAAATTGAGAAAGGAGTACAGCAAGGCTGTATATTTTCACCCTGCTTATTTAACTTATATGCAGAGTACAAAATACTGGGCTGGATGAATCACAAGCTGGAATCAAGGTTGCGAGGAGAAATATCAAAATCTCAAAGGTGCAGATGATCCACTCTAATAGCAGAAAGTGAAGAGGATCTAAAAGCCTCTTGATGAGAGTGAAAGAGGAGAGTTAAAAAGCTGACTTGAAAGTCAGCATTCAAAAAGCTAAGATCATGGCATCAGGTCCCATCACTTCATGGCAAATAGAAGGGGGAAAAATTGGAAGCAGTGACAGATTTTATTTTCGTAAGCTCCAAAGTCACTGCAGATGGCGACTCCAGCCTTGAAGTTGAATGAAAGAATTAAAGAAAGCTATGACAAACCTAGAGAGCATACTAAAAAGCAGAGA
The DNA here is from genome assembly GCF_000754665.1 of Bison bison bison. Taxonomy (NCBI): domain Eukaryota; kingdom Metazoa; phylum Chordata; class Mammalia; order Artiodactyla; family Bovidae; genus Bison; species Bison bison. The sequence goes on from NW_011495082.1 coordinate 20,300,288, forward strand.
CATTATTTTACCAACAGAAGTACATAGAGTCAAAGCTATGGTTTTTCCACCAGTCATGTACAGATGTGAGTTGTATCATAAAGAAGTCTGAGTGCCAAAGAATTGACACTTTCTAATTGTGGTGCTGAAGATGACTCCTATGAGTCCCTCTGACTGCAAGGAGATCAAACCAGTCAATGCTAAAGGAAATCAAATCACTGAATAATCATTGGAAGAACTGATGTTGAAGCTGAAGCTCCAATACTTTGGCCACCTGATGCAAAGAACTGACTCATCAGAAAAGACCCTGATCCTGGGAAAGATTGAAGGCAACAGAAGAGGCTGACAGGATGAGTTAGATAGATAGCACCATCAATTCAGTGGACATGAATTTGAGCAAATTCATGGAGATAATGAAGGACAGAAGAGCCTGGTGTGCTGCATTCCATGGGGTCACAAAGAGTCAGACACACTTAGTGACTGAACACACAGCATTACTTTAGCATGAATCAGTTACCAATAGTGCCTCAGTTGCCACTTTTTTGCAAGATGATTTTGTAATAATTTACTATTTCCAGATTTTTTGTGAACATACTTAAATGCCACAAGCTTCTGTACTTCCTCAAAAAAGGCAATACTAAAATTCTTTGGATGAAAGAAAGCCTCATATATCTAAATTTCTATGTCTGTAGAATTTATAAACCAAATATGAATAACTAGATTTGAAAAAAAGACATTTTTTGAAGGATATGAAAGGACATGTAATATAAATAACAGCTGAAAAATAAGACTTGGGAAGGAAAAGATATTTCTCTCATAGGAACCACTTAAGATTTCATTAAGACTCTGTCCTTGGAATAAAAGCATCTATATTATTTCCTTTCTGAACTCTATTCTTACTGGAAAGTAATAGAAGAAAAATTCGCATTTGTTTTGATGGCACAAATCTATCATTTCAGTAAAGAACAAAAGAAAATATCCTGATCTAAAGACCAACCATGTAGTAGATACAGAATTCTATAAAAGTACACTGAAATGATTTGAACTAAACCAAGAGAATGAATGCCATGTGGCTAAAATGTAAAAAGCAAAAGCAAAAACAGTTAATGAAATTACCTCAAAAGACGAAGGAAATAAAATTTGTGAACTTCTAGTCAGTACTCTTGTCTGGAAAATCCCATGGACGGAGCAGCCTGGTAGGCTCCAGTCCATGGGGTCACTAAGAGTCGGGCACGACTGAGCAACTTCACTTTCACTTTTCACTGTCATGCATTGGAGAAGGAAATGGCAACCCACTCCGGTGTTCTTGTCTGGAGAATCCCATGGATGGCTGAGCCTGGCGGGCTGCCGTCCATGGGGTCGCACAGAGTCGGACACGACTGAAGCGACTTAGCAGCAGCAACAGTTAAGACGTCCCTATGTTGTTGTTGTTTAGTCACTGAGCCATGTCTGATTCTTTTGCCACCCCATGGACTGTAGCCCACCTGGCTCCTCTGTCCATGGGATTTCCCAGGCAAGAAGACTGGAATGAATTACCATTTTCTTCTCCAGGGGATCTTCCTGACCCAAAGATTGAACCCATGTCTGCATTGACAGGCAGATTCCTTATTACTGAGCCACCTGGGAAACCCAAGATATCCTTATTCTACTGGATAAAACACTTATTTTAGTAATAATATTTAACAATAGGAAGTTCAAATGAACTGTTATTTCACCTTGAATGAAATACTTGCTGCTAAGTCGCTTCAGTCATGTCCGACTCTGTGCGACCTCATAGACGATAGCCCACCAGGCTCCCCCTCCCTGAGATTCTCCAGGCAAGAACACTGGAGTGGGGTGCCATTTCCTTCTTCAGTGCATGAAAGTGAAAAGTGAAAGCGAAGTTGCTCGGTCGTGTCCGACTCTTCTCGACCCCATGGACTGCAGCCCAACAGGCTCCTCCGCCCATGGGATTTTCCAGGCAAGAGTACTGGAGTGGGGTGCCATTGTCTTCTCCGAATGAAATACTTAAACATGTCTGTATACTATGGTTATAGTCATTTGCTATTTCCTTGGGGTTTTTGGTACATTACAATAGTCATTTGGGAGTGTATGTGGATAAAGAAGGCAAGATTTTGGTAAAATATTTTCTTTCCCAACAAAGGAATAATAATAATAATATTGAAAACACTTATATGACTTCTGAAGAGAATTCTCAGTAAAGCCTTTTCCTTGTTTACTGATACTTGCTTTTAGGATTGCTGATATGTGTTATCATACTGAGGGTTAGTTTACCCACTAAAAGGACAACTTAATTTACTCTCCTAAAGAATTCTAAATGCATAACCAGTACATTTGATACCCAGGTTGAAAAATAATCCAAAAATGGTATCTTCAGATTCAAATTCCCTTTTTTCCCTACTTGGATAAATAAGGCTATCAAAACATCTCGTTATTTTAAGCCAAAATATGAGGAGTCATATCTGACTCCTTCCTTTCCTTTATACCTAATTCTCATTTACAAGAAGTCACATTGTTCCTCCCTGAAAATAAAGGCTGAATCCAAACTGTTCTCTCCAGTTTTATAGTAATATCACCCCACTTCAGCCACCATAGGCTGCAATAGACTCTTCTTGCTGTATTCCATTTTCTTACCTCTTTCCCACAGAGCAGTCAGTATGATCATTTTAGTGCCTAAATTAGATCAGATCACTTTCTTTTCAAAACTTTTGGTGGCTTTTGTCACAATCAGAATAAAATCCAAGCATCTCCACAATCACAGAACATCTGGTTCTTCCTACCTTTCCAATTACATTGCTTGTCAATCTCCTATTCACTCATAAGTCCCACCCTCACCGGATTTCTTTCTAATCCTCTGCCTCACAAAACTCTTCATTCCATGAGATCATCGTATTTGCCTTTTATTTTCCTGAAATAATTTATCCTAAGTGCTGGTTTTGCACAGAGGCCTTCCTGATTCAGTTCAGTTCAGTTCAGTCGCTCAGACGTGTCTGACTCTTTGCAACCCCATGAATCGCAGCACGCCAGGCCTCCCTATGCATCACCAACTCCATTGAGTCAGTGATGCCATCCAGTCATCTCATCCTCTGTCATCCCCTTCTCCTCCTGCCCCCAATCCCTCCCAGCATCAGAGTCTTTTCCAATGAGTCAACTCTTCGCATGAGGTGGCCAAAGTACTAGAGTTTCAGCTTTAGCATCATTCCTTCCAAAGAACACCCAGAACTGATCTCCTTTAGAATGAATTAACTCTATCTAAAAATCACTTCTATTATTCTTTATTCTCACTTCCCATTTTATTTATCTGATAATTGTATTATGTAATTTTGTGTTTCATGTCTTTTTCTTTCACTAAAATGGAGGCTCCATGAAAGGCCAAAACTTGATCTTTCTTACAAATGATACATCCCATCTTTGAACACAGACATAATTAACAAGCACTCATTAAATATTTCCTGGGAAGAAATTTGAAGAGAAATACAAATGGGCATTTAAAATACCAATTGCGAGAGAGATGACTACTAGTTATTTACGTCTTGAATTGGATATGAAAAGAGTGTTTGGTAGAAAAAGACTGAGAAACTCAGATTATTTATAATATTTCTCATTATGGAAAATAACCAAACAGCCACTAACTGCATAATATATGCCATACTTTGATTTATTATACTTGATTAACCCATTATCCAAATATCCACTGTGTTCCAGGAATCCAGCCAGGACCCTGAATCACAAATGGGAAAAAGGAAGAAGAATGGGAAAAGGGAAGAAGTAGCATGAGTCACGGAGAAGGCAATGGCACCCCACTCCAGTATTCTTGCCTGGAAAATCCCATGGACAGAGGAGCCTGGAAGGCTGCAGTCCATGGGGTCACTGAGAGTCAGACATGACTGAGCGACTTCTCTTTCACTTTTCACTTTCATGCATTGGAGAAGGAAATGGCAACCAACTCCAGTGTTCTTGCCTGGAGAATCCCAGGGATGGGGGAGCCTGGTGGGCTGCCGTCTATGGGGTCGCACAGAGTCGGACACGACTGAAGTGACTTAGCAGCAGCAGCAGCAGCATGAGTCACAGGTCCTCCTAGACACAGAACAGGTAGCATTCTACTTGATAACATTTCAGCAGAGCTACACAGCAAAGGGTGCTATCTTTAACAAAATCCACCAAAGTCATATTTTCAATTTTTGTATGTTTTCTGTTTTTTGTTGTTTCCCCCCACTTTAGTGGTCCCAGATTCCTTGTTTGTGTCAAGCCTCTACTGAATGAATTATCATGACTTTGTATCCATTACTTGCCACTCTGACTCTACAAGATACACATTTCTCATGAAGGCTCAGTGTTTATCTGAACTGCAGTTATTCAAAGCCTGAACTTGACTTTTCTGTAATTTCTCTTCACTTGATCACCCTTATAAAATAATCAGATTTACAGGATGATTCAGAAAGGTAAAGCAGTCCTGACTTGGGGTTTTTGATGAGGTTTTCAACAAGAATGGCTCTTTCTTTCTCGCTCTCTTTTTTTTATTATTATTTTTTTTTCTTTACAATATTGTATTGGTTTTGCCATACATCAACATGAATCTGCCACGGGTGTACACGTGTTCCCAGTCCTGAACCCCCCTCCCACCTCCCTCCCTATACCATCCCTCTGGGTCATCCCAGTGCACCAGCCCCAAGCTTCCTGTATCCTGCATCAAACCTGGAAATGCCTGTTCTCATAATGCTATTGGCCCGGCTAAAATGTTTTGTGGTAACCCAAGTTTTTTCTTAACATTCTCCATATAAGCTAGTGACATATAATCTGAATTACAGGTACTCTGTGAGCCCTTGGAAGTGACATGAAAAATCAAGTGCACTGAAGTTCTATGTCTTATGACTTTAAAGTTCTAAATCTTAGGTCTCTTTTAGCTTTGTATTACCCACAGTGCACTAACTCAGAAGTGTGGCGTCTGTGTCTATTGTTTGAATGGCTCTTGGTCATCTTGCTGTGCACTCATCTGAGTGAACTCTGAAGGCATTCCTGTGGGTGTAATCATGAGGTTATATAGTTGCTTTCAGCATAAAATAATCGCTTCTCCAACGCTGCCTATCATTGAACAGAAAACCCTCAGTCACCACAAATTTTCTATTGCAAAGTGTCAAACTTATCTCACTACATATACTAAGTATAATCATGTTAAAATTGTATGACCTATAAGTTTAAGTTATAAATTAAATAATATAAAATTTTAGATGCTAATTTTATTTGAATATTTTTAAAATGCCCTCCCAAATATATCTTGTATAGAGCCACTAGCATTCTTATTGTCTGATGATTTATGAAACATGTTAGCTTAAGAATTTAGGGTCTTATAAACTGAAAACAGTAAAGCCTTTTTACCAAATCAAATGATAGAAAAATATCACTTGATTTTTAGTGACTAGTAATAAACATAATAGAAAAAAAAAAAGTGAGACTGAAGGGGTAGGTGCTTTTCTCAGAATAACCATAGGGCTTCAGTCTTGCTATAGATTTTCCACTTTCTCATACAGCTAGTTAGGATGAGTTATCCTGTATGCTGCAGGGATTAATCAAGAATGCAAACAATCCTGGTGAGACGTGCGGGGGCTTTAAATGAGTGTATCATTGGATATATGAGACTTTAAATTATTAAAATTAGCAAAATAATATTTGGTAAACATCAATAGTAACTGACTAACTATCGTGACCTACACACCAGAAGGGTAAGGAGAGATTTTTACATAGATGTTTTGTAAAAGATTTGTACTGAAACAACCTCAAAAGTCAAATCCCAAGAGTCACCAATATAATAGAACGATAATTGTATTTCCTGAACTTCACTATCCAACTGAATAGTCCGTTTAGCTCAATAAGTCTAAACCTGCCAAGTTAAGTCAATTTTGTACTTTCTTTGGATTGATTTCCACACTTCCATTAAGGTTTTTTTGTTTCTCCATTTAAAAACTTGTGCATGTCTTTAATATAAAGTAAGTTGTTCAGCTGCTTGCATTTTGTGTACACTGAGATCATACAATAACCCAACAGATAATGCCAAAAGACCATTGTGGGTAGCACAACTGGCAGAGAGGAGAGGTTTTTCAAAAATCAAACTGAGAACAGTGTGCAAAAGCCAATGATTTTGAAGTGGAACAGCTTTTTCAAGCATCATTTATTTGCCTAATCAATCTGAAGTAAAATTTCAAGACTGGGGGTTTATTTTCCACAATAGTGAGAACCTAACAGTTGCTTTAGCCCATGTCTTAGATTCACTTTAGCCTTCCCTTCTATGGAAGGCTAAGCTCTGGAAACTCAAAAGAGCACTTCAGGCATCAGAGGGGTATGGGAGAATGCCTCTTGCAGTGTGTCTGAATCATGAAGTGATACTGTCTTCTTTGACCTCAGACTTCAGATTTAACAATGTAACATAGACACTTGTAACAGAAGAAAAATAGTTTGTATCAGAAAACAGTATGGTTAAACACAGGTGTCGAAAAGGAGACAGCCCTTCACTATGATTTCAAATAAGGAAAGAATTCAACCGAAGGTAAAATTTTGACACTTGAACTCTTTTCACCATTTCTATATTTCCTATTAAGGCAAAATCAGCTCACTTCTCTTTTTCTTTTTTTTTGAGTGAACTTGTTATGATCTATCTATTGCTCCCTTAACATAATCTTTATTGACAACAAAATTTTTATTGCTATTAAAGTTAGGAAAATCCAGATTTTCTTAAAGATGCTTAAATACGAAACTGACGTGGGATAAGTGGTATATTCTAAATTTATACTTACCTTGCATGCATCTGTGTTGTCTGTTGCTTAGTGAGTAAGTCATGTCTGACTCTTTTGCAATCCCATGGACTGTAGCCCACTAGGGCTCCTCTGTCCATGAGATTTCCAAGGCAAGAATACTGAAGTGGGTTGTCATTTCCCTCTCCAGGGGAATTTCTGACTCAGGGATTGAACTCACATCCCCTGCACTGGCTGGTGGATTCTCTACCACTGAGCCACCAAGCAAACCTGATAAAGTGTAACAATTTTGAAAAATAATTTATTTGCATATTGAAAAATAGAAACTGTAACTCTGTTGTTTTAAAGATGAAAACATGCCAAAAAATCAAGAGGATAGATAAAGGATTGGGTAAAACTGATAGAGCACAAGGTAAAGATCATGAAAGGAATTATGAAGTGAAAGATGGCTGATTATGTATTTTGAGAAAGACACATTTAATACATACTCACAGCTTTCTTGGAGATTATAAGAAAGGTAATCTGAATGATTTATGCTTCATATTTTTATATACACTGTTTAGTAAAGTTTATACTTACAACACATTTTTGTATTAAATATTAATACAGAAGTTTCTGAATGTTAATCATTTATTATATTCATAATAGTTTATCTGTTTCTTCCTAAATTATTTAGAATATAATATTTTTTCAAAGGTTTTGTTTTGAAGGACTTTTAGTCTTGTGAAAACAGAAAACATAATACATGTCAGCGTCTAAAAGGAATAATTACGTTTCTCAGTGGTGGCTCAGCTGCTAAAGAATCTGCCTCTAATGCGGAAGACCTGGGTTCAATCCCTGGGTTGGGAAGATCCCCTGGAGAAGGGAAAGGCTAGCCATTCCAGTATTCCGGCCTGGAGAATCCCATGGGCTGTACAGTCCATGGTGTCGCAAAGAGTCGGACACAACTGAGGGACCTTCACTTCACTGGCAGTGCAGTAGCCTCACACTGCTCGTGGGAAAGGAGCCGTGCAAGTTACAAAGGATAGCTACACAGCCTCTGAGCCATAATTTTCTCTTGCTAAAAAGGGTGAAAATAAAATTCACTTACAAAATTTTGACAATGAATTATACGCCAACATGTTGCTCTTGTTAGGTCCATTAATTTCTGTCCACTTATTATTATAATTTAAAAACTGTTTCCCTGAAAGAATTTAAGAGAACATTAAATCAATAAATGTCAACACCTCATATAAAATGCAGATGATTTATTTCTTTACTTCATCTAGACAGATAATTGCTTAGAATAAAATGGGGATAAACTGGAATTAAAGGTAACTAGATCAGTCAATTATAATCATGTGTATAGTCCAAAAGGTAATATAAAGAATCAAAGGCCTTTCTTTATTGTTGAAACCTGGTACAAAACTGGTTTATAGTTTTTATTTATTCTTATTCTTCATGCAGTTTCAGAGAAATACTTCATACCTTCTTATATATAAAACAAGCTCCTCGAAGCAAAAGCTGGACAAAAAAATAATTAAAAACTTACTTTATTTTTCTCTAATAATACATCTTTAAGTATCAAGAAAATAAGTAAATCAATTAATAAGCTCTTTTATATTGAAAAGGAAGGAATAATATAGATAGATTCTTAAGCATGTGTCTCTGTGCCCTGTCAGGAAAAAAAAAAAAAAGTATATAACAGCTTGAACATCTGGCTCTAACCTATTTTTTTTTTTTCAAATAAATGATTTTACAAATAAGGACATTAAGGCCATTAAGGACATTCTTTACAGTCAAAGATGGAGAAACTCAGTGCAGTCAACAAAAACAAGACCAGGAACTGACTATGGCTCAGATCATGAACTCATTGCAAAGATTCAGGCTAAATTGAAGAAAGTAGAGAAAAACACTAAAGCATTCAGTTCAGTTCAGTTCAGTCACTCAAGTCATGTCTGACTCTGTGACCCCATGGACTGCAGCACGCCAGGCTTCCCTGTCCATCACCAACTCCTGGAGCATTCAGGTAAGACCTAAATCAAATCCCTTATGAAAATACAGTGGAGGTGACAAATAGATTCAAGGGATTAGATCTGATACAGAGCCTGAAGAACTACAGACAGAGGCTCGTGACATTGTACAGGAGATGGTGATCAAAACCCTCCCCAAGAAAAAGAAAGGCAAATGATCGTCTCAGGAGGCATAACAACACTGCTGAGAAAAAGAAGTGAAAGACAGAGGACAAACGGGAGGATGTACTCACCTAGATGCAGAGTTCCAAACAATAGCAAGGAGAGATAAGAAAGCCTTCCTCAGCCATCAATGCAAAGAAATAGAGGAAATCAATAGAATGGGAAAGACTAGAGATCTCGTCAAGAAAATTAGAGATACCAAGGGAACATTTCATGCAAAGATGGGCACAATAAAGGACAGAAATGGTAGGAACCTAACAGAAGCAGAAGATATTAAGAAGAGGTGGGAAGAATACACAGGAGAACTATAAAAAAAGATCTTCACAACCCAGATAACCACAATGGTGTGATCACTCACATAGAGCCAGACATCTTGGAGTGTGAGGTCAAATGGGCCTTAGAAAGCATCACTACAAAGCTAGTAGAGGTGATGGAATTCCAGCTAAGCTGTTTCAAATCCTAAAAGTGTTAAAGTGGTGCATTCAATATGCCAGCAAATTTGGAAAACTCAGCAGTGGTCACATAATGGGAAAAGATAAAGTTTCATTCCAATTCCAAAGAAAGGCAGAGAATGTTCAAACTGCTGCAGAATTGCACTCATTTCACATGCTAGCAGAGTAATGCTCAAAATTCTCCAAGATGGCTTCAACAGTACTTGAATCAAGAAATTCCAGATGTTCAAGCTGGAATTTAGAAAAGGCAGAGGAACAAGAGATCCAATTGCCAACATATGCTGGATCATAGAAAAAGCAAGAGAGTTCCAGAAAAACTTCTGCTTCAGTGACTATGCTAAAGTCTTTTACTGTGTGGATCACAAAAACTGTGGAAAATTCTTCAAGAGATGGGAATACCAGACCACCTGACCTGCCTCTTGAGAAAGCTGTTTGCAGGTCCAGAAGCAACAGTTAGAACTGGACATGAAACAACAGACTGGTTCCAGATAAGAAAAGGAGTTTGTCAAGGCTGTGTATTGTCACCCTGCTTATTTAACTTATATGCAGAGTACATCATGAGAAACGCTGCACTGGAAGAAACACAAGCTGGAATCAGGATTGCCGGGAGAAATATCGATAACCTCAGAGATGCAGGGGTTTCATCTTATGGCAGAAAGCGAAGAAGAACTAAAGAGCCTCTTGATGAAAGTGAAAGAGGAGAGTGAAAAAGTTGGCTTAAAGCTCAACATTCAGAAAACTAAGATCATGGCATCAGGTCCCATTATTTCATAGCAAATAGATGGGGAAACAATGGAAACAGTGACAGATTTTATTTTCTCATGCTCTAAAATCACTGCAGATGATGACTCCAGCCAAAAAATTAAAAGATGCTTGCTCCTTGCAAAAAAAGTCATGGCCAACGTAGACAGCATATTAAAAAGCAGAGACATTACTTTGCCAACAAAGGTCTGCCTAGTCAAAGCTATGTTTTTTTTTCCAGTAGTCCTGTATGGATGTGAGAGTTGGACCATAAGGAAACTGAACAATGAAGAACTGATAATTTTGAACTGTGGTGTTGGCAAAGACTCTTGAGAGTCCCTTAGACTGCAAGGAGATCAACAATCCTAAAGGAAATCAGTCCTGAATATTCATTAGAGGGTCTGGTGCTGAAGTGAAGCTGAAGCTCCAGTACATTGGGCCACCTGATGGGAAGAGCCGACTCTGTAAAACGATCCTGATGCTGGGAAAGATTAAAGTTGGGAGAAGGGAATGACAGAATGTAAGATGGTTGGATGGCCTCAGTGACTCAATGGACATGAGTTTGAGCAAGCTCCAGGAGACAGCGAAGGACAGGGAGGGCTGGTGTGCTGCAGTCCACGGGGTCACCAAGAGTCAGACATGACTGAGCGACTGAACAAAAACAATGAGCCCCAGAAAGTTAAAATTTCTCATCAAAAGTTAGGCACAAATCTCTTACTTCTAGGTACTTTGCTGTGTATTTGTTGTGCTAAATATGTAAAGACTCTCACTTAATATATGCGTATGCCAAACTTGGTTCATAATGAACATAAAGTGAAACCAGTGAGAGGAACTCCTAGTAACATGACCCTTATTTATTTATATGGCTACACCTTCTGTCACAGATGTTAAATATGATTTGATATTTAAATATAGTACAGTATTATACACAATATGATAAATATGGTAGTAAAGGTGCCTTTCTGTACAAATCATAATTTGATCTGCTTTATAATCTAGGAGAAAAGTAGATTCAAAGAAAGAGAAGTTAGCTTTCATTTACTATTTTAACTTTGGACCAGATGCATATCCCAAGCGTTTACCTTCAAGTATTTATGCTCACAAATTAATACAGCAAGGGCAGCGCTGCGTCCTTTTATAGATCTTTTAAATGAGAAAATAATGATCTTGCTATTGATGATTTAACCTTCATTTATTCAGCAAGATTCTTTTACTTTATAGATAACTCTTTGAGAATGCATAAAGCTTAACAAAGCTGAGATTTTGCTTTTTTGGTTTTCATTTGCTTTTGTTTTTTTTGATTCCCTGTAATTGTCATTTAAAAAAAGAGCTTAAGCAAAAAATTAAATATCTTGAAGACAGAATTAGAAGTCTATAAACCTTCCTGGCTTGGAGTCCTCTACTCAACTTTGAACTGTATAGGTCCTGAAACTAGGATGGCTTGACAATTCTTGATAATTTGATGATTTCTCCGCACCCCGCTCTGTTTTTAATGGTGTCTTTGTCTTTCAAACATGTTCAGGCTAAGATTCCTGTCAGTTTACCGCAAGATCAAGTCTGTTTTCTGGCTATTTTCATTAAGTATTGTGCATAATCCAGATCGTGTTTGCTGAATCCTCAAGCATGGAAAGGCGGAGTGTGTCTATGGATCTGTGCTCTTGTTCCCATATGTGAGATACCTTGTCAACGATGTGATGATCAGAGTATGAACTTCACAGAAAGCTCAATAGCAGGACCGTGCATACCTTTTACTCAATTGAAGTAGTTATAGAGTCTACTGAGACAAACTCTTTGTCCCCACAGGCAATAATCTTTAATCCTGTAGGGCTCCAAAGAATGGATCTCATTTCTTGAACTCCAATAATATCAATATTTGAAGCTTTATTCCTCTGCTAAGAAAGAAAGGAAAGAAAAAGAGAAGAAAGGAAGGGGAGAAGGAATGAAAGAAGGCAGGAAGGAGGAAGGAGAGAGGAGATACATTTTTTTTTATTTTATTTTATTTTTAAACTTTACATAATTGTATTAGTTTTGCCAAATATCAAAATGAATCCGCCACAGGTATACATGTGTTCCCCATCCTGAACCCTCCTCCCTCCTCCCTCCCCATACCATCCCTCTGGGTCATCCCAGTGCACCAGCCCCAAGCATCCAGTATCGTGCATCGAACCTCGACTGGCAACTTGTTTCTTACATGATATTTTACATGTTTCAATGTCATTCTCCCAAATCTTCCCACCCTCTCCCTCTCCCATAGAGTCCATAAGACTGTTCTATACATCAGTGTCTCTTTTGCTGTCTCATACACAGGGTTATTGTTACCATCTTTCTAAATTCCATATATATGCGTTAGTATACTGTATTTATGTTTTTCCTTCTGGCTTACTTCACTCTGTATAATAGGCTCCAGTTTCATCCACCTCATTAGAACTGATTCAAATGTATTGTTTTTAATGGCTGAGTAATACTCCATTGTGTATATGTACCATAGCTTTCTTATCCATTCATCTGCTGATGGACATCTAGGTTGCTTCCATGTCCTGGCTATTATAAACAGTGCTGCGATGAACATTGGGGTACATGTGTCTCTTTCCCTTCTGGTTTCCTCAGTGTGTATGCCCAGCAGTGGGATTGCTGGATCATAAGGCAGTTCTATTTCCAGTTTTTTAAGGAATCTCCACACTGTTCTCCATAGTGGCTGTACTAGTTTGCATTCCCACCAACAGTGTAAGAGGGTTCCCTTTTCTCAATACCCTCTCCAGCATTTATTATTTGTAGACTTTTGGATCGCAGCCATTCTGACTGGGGTGAAATGGTACCTCATAGTGGTTTTGATTTGCATTTCTCTGATAATGAGTGATGTTGAGCATCTTTTCATGTGTTTGTTAGCCATCTGTATGTCTTCTTTGGAGAAATGTCTATTTAGTTCTTTGGCCCATTTTTTGATTGGGTCATTTATTTTTCTTGAGTTGAGCTGTAGGAGTTGCTTGTATATTTTTGAGATTAGTTGTTTGTCAGTTGCTTCATTTGCTATTATTTTCTCCCATTCTGAAGGCTGTCTTTTCACCTTGGTAATAGTTTCCTTTGATGTGCAGAAGCTTTTAAGGTTAATTAGGTCCCATTTGTTTATTTTTGCTTTTATTTCCAATATTCTGGGAGGTGGGTCATAGAGGATCCTGCTGTGATGTATGTCAGAGAGTGTTTTGCCTATGTTCTCCTCTAGGAGTTTTATAGTTTCTGGTCTTACGTTTAGATCTTTAATCCATTTTGAGTTTATTTTTGTGTATGGTCTTAGAAAGTGGTCTAGTTTCATTCTTTTACAAATGGTTGACCAGATACATTTTTATATCAATTTTCCTTTGAGGAAAAACATTGAATCTTATTTCTTTCTTTAAGTAAACACTTCATCTTAAGTATCTCCCAGGTGTAAAGAATTATATCTCTTTTATTTGTTATAAGCATATGTTCTAATAGTGGCATTGGAAACATCCTGAAAATTTTTAGACCAGGATTTCCTGAGCCGTTTCAATGAAAATTTCATCCTTTAATGGTGTAGTTTTTTGTTCTTTTAATGTAGAATTTCTTTAAATAAACAGCCTAGATGAAAATAATGATATGTAACTCTGATATAGAATCACATGTGATCTCAGCCTGTCGGTTGTGTCCGACTCTTTGTGACCCCATGGGCTGTAGCCCACCAGACTTCTGTCCATGGAATGTTTCAGGCAAAAATGCTGCAGCAGATTGCCATTTCCTGCTTCAGGGATAAAATCACATATAAAGTAGCAATTATTTGCTGTTCACGTAAATAGGAAATGTAGCTATATAAAAATATATCCATTTAAGTAAAGTTTAATAGGGCAAGAAAAGTAAAGAAAATGGATTGTCACTCAAAATAGCATTTAATACAAAATGCTGATTATTTTTCTCCTAAATTTTTCTAAATTTATTGCAATAAAATTGACATATAGCACTATACAAGTTGGTAAAGAGGCCATCTGCAATGCAGGAGACAAGAGTTTAGTCCCTGGATTGAGAAGATCCCCTGGAGAAGGAAATGGCAACCCACTCCAGCGTCCTTGCCTGGGAAATCCCCTAGACAGAGGAACATGGTGGGCCGCAATCCATGGGTCACAAAAGAGTTGGACATGACTAGCAACCAAACAACTATATAAGTTTAAGGTACACAGCATAATGATCTTACTTTAAGTGTATTTGGCCACCTCATGCGAAGAGTTGACTCATTGGAAAAGTCTCTGATGCTGGGAGGGATTGGGGGCAGGAGGAGAAGGGGACGACAGAGGATGAGATGGCTGGATGGCATCACTGACTTGATGGACGTGAGTCTGGGTGAACTCCGGGAGTTGGTGATGGACAGGGAGGCCTGGCGTGCTGCGATTAATGGGGTCGCAAAGAGTCGGACATGACTGAGTGACTGCACTGAACTGAACTGAACTGAAAATGACTGTAAGTGCTTAACCTCCATAATCTCATATAGATACAAAAAAAGAGAAAAAATGTTTTTTTTTTCCTTATGATAACCACTCTAAGGATTTCCTCTCTTAATAACTTTCAGATCTATCACTCAGCAGCGTTAACTGTACGTGTGCATTGCACACCTAGCACTTTCGTGTGCGCAGTGGCTCAGTCTTGTCTGACTCTGGGATGCTTTAGATTCTATCCCACCAGGTCCTTTGTCCATGGGCTTTTGCAGGCTAGAACACTAGAGTGGGTTGCCATTTGCTTCTCCTTGGGCTCCTTCCCAGCCCGAGGGTTGAACCTGCATCTCCTGCATTGCCAGTGGATTCTTTACCTGCTGATCCCCTACTATTTACTTATCTTATAACTGAGGTTTGTACTTTTTCAACCACCTTCAACCATTCCCTCCTCCTGCCACCTACAAAATCCTGATCTTTTTTGAGTTTGTGGGGCTTTTTGTTTTGTTTTTGGATGCCACGTGTAAGAGCAATCATTCAGAATTTGTATTTCTTTGTCTAATTTATTTTGCTTAACATAATGCTCTCAAGTTCCATTCATGTTGTCACAAATGGCAGATTCCCTTCTTTTTTAATTACTGAAAAATATTCCATTGTTGTATGTATGTCACAACTTCTTTATCCATATATCTTTATTTGGACACATATTGTTTTTATGCCTGGCTATTGTAAATAATGCTGCAATGAACACAGGGGTGCAGATATCTCTCTACATAGGGTTTTTATTTTATTTGGATATATCTTATGGATTGAAGTTGATGACTTGTATAGCAGTTCTATTTTCAATTTTTTGAGGAGCCTCCATACTGTTTTCCATAGCGGCTATACCAATTCGCAGTTGCAGTAACGGGGCACTTGTTATCCCTTTCGTTTTTGATGGTAGCCATTTTAGTAGGTGTGAGATAATATCTTGTGCTTTTCACTCCATTCCTCTGATGATTAGTGATATTTAACATCTTTTCAAGTACCTAGGGCCTTTCATATATCTTCTTTTGAAAAATGTCCATTCAAATCCTCTGCTCAGTTTTTAATTGGATTATTTGGAAATTTTTTGCTGTTGAGTTATATGAGTTCTTTATATATTTTTGATATTAGCCCCTGGTCAGATACATAGTTTGCAAATACCATTTCCCATTCCCTAGGCTGCCTTTTCATTGTGTTAATTGTTTCTTCTGCTGTGCAGAAGCGTTTTAGTTATGGTCCTACAGGTTTATTTTTGCTCTTGTTATTTGTGCTTTACATGTCACATCCAAATCATCATTGCCAAGAGCCCTGTCCAGCAATTTTATTTTTTTTTTACTATTTTCTTCTAGGAGTTTTATAGTTTCTATTCTTATATTTAAGTCTTTAATATATTTTGATTTAATTCTGAGTAGTGTAAAATAGGTGTCTCATTTCTTTTATGTATGAATATCTAATTTTCTCAAAAATGCCAATGTCATTGCCAGTTAACTTTGTTGGCTCTTACAAAATGAGCATTTTAAACTAGAAGTTTGTACACAAAAGGGCATTACCTCAACATTTGCTCACAAATGGTTTGGTATGGTTTGTTAATAACTTACATGTTGATGGTAGAAGCAAAAACTTCATATTTTGTAAGATTTTGAAAAAAAAAAAAAAAAAGAAGGAAGCAGATTCAACAAATTCCCAGATCTAAAATCTCAGAAAGAGCAGACCCTCTTTTATATGAATCTGTTCTGCATCCAGAGAGTTCACAATTGTCTGTGTACGGCTGTTTAACAAACCAAGTGGCATAGCTGTGACCTAGTCACTAGTGGGAAAGGGAAGGAGAAGAGCAATCAGTTCAGTTCAGTGGCTCAGTCGTGTCTGACTCTTTGCGATCCCACGAACCGTAGCATGCCAGGCCTCCCTGTCCATCACCAACTCCCGGAGTCCACCCAAACCCATGTCCATTGAGTCGGTGATGCCATCCAACCATCTCATCCTCTGTTGTCCGCTTCTCCTCCTGCCTTCAGCCTTTCCCAGCATCAGAGTCTTTTCAAATGAGTCAGCAGTAAGAGGAATCAAATTGGTCTCATTGTCAAAGAATCTGATTCCTCCATTTAAATAGACATTCGATATGTTCCACTGATGGTACAACGTACATCTCTTTTGGTTTGCTTTGAGAAATTTTGGAGGCTGCTGTGTAAAATACAGCTCTCTAAATGAAATAGAGAACATAATATAATCTCGCTTTGCTGTACCATGGCTATTGAATTAAGAAATTCTCCCTTTTTTGGCTCACTAATTAATTTGTTAATTTATTCATTATCTATTGAGCAGCTGAGCATCAGAAGTTGATAAGAAATAAACAAACTGTACCCTGGGGATTCATATAATACACATTGTTTTGTCACTGCAGATTTTCTGTCTATTATGAAAATTGGGATGTTATCATCAATTAAGAAAACTGAAGATAGATGAGAAATAATAAGGCAATCATTATAATCATAATAGTTAATGTATTATACTGACTATATTGATAAGCAAATATAAGATAGAAATAGTACATGTATTACCACATTTGGTGAGATATATTTCCTTTATTTAAAAAATAATGAATGTGAAATCCTTAGCAAAGAATCTGATCCGGTGCAAGTATTAAAGATATGGTTGCAATTTTAATTCTTATAATCAAAGACTATTAATATTATTGTTCCTATATTAGAGCAAAAAATGTTCCTATAGTGAAAATTTTAGGTCCCAAGTAGCTCAAATGGTAAAGAATCTGCCTGCAATGTGGGAGACTTGGATTTGAAACCTGGGTCAAGAAAATCCCCTAGAGAAGGGCATGGTAACCCACTCTAATATTCTAGGGTTTCCCAGGCGGTGCTAGTGGTAAAGAACCCACCTGCCAATGCAGAAGATATAAGAGATGTGGGTTCGACCCCTGGGTTGGAAAGATTTCCTAGAGTAGGAAATGACAACCCACTCTAGAATCCTTGCCTGGAGAATCCCCTGGACAGAGGAGCCTGGAGGGCCACAGTCCATAGGGTCACAAATATTTGGACACGACTGAAGTGACTTAGCATGCATGCAAACAGATGATAGAGGCAGAATTAGAATATAGCTCTATCTGAACAAATATAACCTTGCTTTTGGCTTTTACTATGAACATACTAATTTCCTAGGGATATGATATATGGTGTATATGATTCCCAACTTCTCTTGAGTTTGGAACTCTCTTTTGCTTCCTATTTCTGCCTAATTTATATTAAGAGCATCTTAAGGGCTTACTCCTTGGAAGGAAAGTTATGACCAACCTAGACAGCATATTAAAAAGCAGAGACATTACTTTGCCAACAAAGGTCCATCTAGTCAAGGCTATTGCTTTTCCACTGGTCATGTATGGATGTGAGAGTTGGACTGTGAAGAAAGCTGAGCGCCGAAGAATTGATGCTTTTGAACTGTGGTGTTGGAGAAGACTCTTGAGAGTCCCTTGGACTGCAAGGAGATCCAACCAGTCCATTCTAAAGGAGATCAGCCCTGGGTATTCATTGGAAGGACTGATGCTGAAGCTGAAACTCCAGTGCTTTGGCCACCTCATGCGAAGAGTTGACTCATTGGAAAAGACTCTGATGCTGGGAGGGGTTGGGGGCAGGAGAAGGGGATGACAGAGGATGAGATGGCTGGATGGCATCACCGACTCGATGGATGTGAGTTTGGGTAAACTCTGGGAGTTGGTGATGGACAGGGAGGCCTGGCATGCTGCGATTCATGGAGTTGCAAAGAGTCAGACATGACTGAGTGGCTGAACTGAATTGAACTGAACTGAACTGAAGGGCTTGGTCAACAAATAGATACCTAAGAGTTTGAAGAGGAAATAATGTACAATCCTGATGTCTAGGTGTGGGATGCAAGGAGACTGAGAAGGAAATTTCATATGCTCTGTTTATGAACTGGGTTATAGAGACTCATGTCAATTGTGTCCAGATCAGATAAACTTTAAAAGAAAATGTGATATTTGGCTTTCTAAGGATTTTACTTGGTTGTCTCATTAATAGGTTTCTCAGTGTGAAAAAATGGGGTATCCTTGATAAAGAACTTGATTGCTTGATGTAGGCCTGTGGCTACATGAAGGAGGAATAATTGGAGCTGTGCTCTCCAATATGGTAGCCATTATGCACATGTGTCCCTTCATGGATCACAGCCTTGTTGGGGCAAAGGAGCTTGCATAATTCAGTGAAGCTACAAGTCATGCCATGCAGGGTCATCCAAGATGGAAGAGTCATAGTGAAGAGTTCCGAGAAAATGTGGTCTCCTGGAAAAGGAAATGGCCACCCACTCCAATATTAAAAGGCAAATAGATATGACACTGGATGAGCCCCCCAGGTCAAAAGCTGTCCAATACGCTACTGGGGAAGAGCAGAGGGCAATTACTAATAGCTCCAGAAAGAACAAAGTGGGGCAAAGCAGAAATGATGCTCAGTTGTAGATATGCATGGTGTGAAAGTAAAGTCTGAAGCTATAAGGAACAATATTGCATTGGAACCTGGACTGTTAGGTCCACAAATCAAGGTAAAGTGAATGTGATCAAACAGGAGATGGCAAGAATAAACATCAGCATCTTAGGAATCAGTGAACTCAAATGGATGGCAAAGGGCAAAATTAATCCAGATGACCATGATATTTATTACTATGGGCAAGAATCCCTTAGAAGAAACGAAGTAGCCCTCAGAGTTAACAAAACAGTTCCAAATTCAGTACTTAGGTGGAATCTCAAAAAAGACAGAATGATCTTGATTCATTTCCAAGGCAAACCATTCAACATCACAGTAATCCAAGTCTGTGCACCAACCACTGATGACAAAGAGCTAAAATTGACTGATTTTAGACCTACAACACCTTCTGGAATTAACACACACACACAAGTGACCTTTGTGTCATAGGGGGTTGGAATGCAAAAGTAGAAAAGTCAAGAGATATTCAGAATAACAGACAAGTTTGGCCTTGAAGTACGAAATTAAGCAGGGCAAAGACTAACAGAGTTTTGTCAAGAGAACATGCTGGTCATAACAAACATCCTTTTCCAACAACCCAAGAGACGATTCTACACATGGCATCACCAGCTGGTCAATATCTATATTAGGTTGATTATGTTTTTTTGCAGCTGAAGTTGGAAAAGCTTCATGCAGTCAGCAAAAACAAGACCTAGAGTTGACTGTGGCTCAGATCATTGAGCTCATTATTGCAAAATTCAGGCTTAAGCTGGGGGG
>NW_011495082.1:20320188-20340416 GCF_000754665.1 Bison bison bison
GGGGGGGGGGGGGGGGAAGTAAAGAAAACCACTAGGCCATTTGGTATGACCTAACTCAAATCCCATAGGATTATACAATGGAGATTACAAATAGATTTAAATTTAATCTGGAAGAAAGAGTGCCTGAAGAACTATGGATGGAGATTCATAACACTTTACAGGAGGCAGTGACCAAAACCATCCCCAAGAAAAAGAAATGCAAGAAGGCAAAGTGGATGTCTGAGGAAGCTTTCCAAATAGCTGAGGGAAGAAGAGAAGCAAGAGGCAAGGGAGAAAGGACAAGGTATACCCCACTGAATGCAGAGTTCCAGAGAAGACCAAGGAGAGAAAAGAAGATCTTCTTGAATGAACAATGCAAAGAAATAGAGGAAAACAATAGAATGGGAAAGACTAGAGATCTCCTCAAGAAAAGTGGAGATACCAAGGGAACATTTCATGCAAGGATGGGCGTGATAAAGGACAGAAACAGTGAGGACCTAACAGAAGTAGTAGAGATTAAGAACAGATAGCAAGAATGCACAGAAAAACCATTCAAAAAACATCTTAATGACCCTGATAATCATGATGGTGTGGTCACTCATCTCAAGCCAGACACACTGGAATGTAAAGTCAAGTGAGCCTTAGGAAACATCAGCTAGTGGAGGTGACTGTATTGCAGCTAAGGTACTTAAAAATCCTAAAAGATGATGTTATTAAATTGTTACACTCAATATGTTAGCATTTTGGAAAAGTTAGCAGTGGTCACAAGATTGGAAAAGTTCACTTTTCATTCCAATCCCAAAGAAGGCAATGCCTAACAATGGTCAAACTAGCATACAGTTGCATTCATTTCACACACTAGCAACGTTATGCTCAAAATCCTTCAAGCTAGACTTTAGCAGTACCTAAACCAAGAACTTTCAGATGAACAAACTGGGTTTCCAAGTGTCAGAGGAACCGGAGGTCAAATTGCCAACATTCACTGGATCACGGAGAAATCAGCAGAGTTCCAGAAAAACATTTACTTCTGCTTCATTGACTATGCTAAAGCCTTTGACTGTGTGGATTACAGCAAACTGTGGGGAATTCTTCAAGAGATGGAAATACTAGACCACCTTACCTATCTCCTGGGAGACCTGTATTTGGGTGAGGAAGCAACAGTTAGAAGCGGACACAGAACAACGTGCTGGTTCAAAATTGGGAAACGAGTATGTCGAGGCTATATATTTTCACCTTGCATATTTAACTTCTACGCAGAGTACATCATGCAAAATGCTGGGCTGGATGAATCACATGCTGGAATCAAGATTTCCAGGAGAAATATTAACAACCTCAGATATGCATATTATACCACTCTAATAACAGAAAGTAAAGAGAAGCAAAAGAGCCTTTTCATGAGGGTGAGATAGGAGAGAGAAAAAGCTGGCATGAAACTCAACATTCAAAAAAACTAAGATCATGGAATCTAGTCCAATCACTTCATGGCAAATAGAAGGGTAAAAGGTAAAAAAAAAAAAAAAAAAACAGAAAAACGTAGAAAAAATCTATCACTAAAAAAGTGATAGATTTTATTTTCTTGGGCTCCTAAATCATGGATGATGACTGCAGTGACAAAATGAAAAGGCACTTTCACCTGGGAAGGAAAGCTTTGAGAAATCTAAACAGCATATCAAAAAGCAGCGGCATCTCTTTACTGACAAAGCTTCATGTAGTCAAAGCTGCGGTTTTTTCCAGTAGTCATGTATGAATGTGAGAGTTGAACCATAAAGAAGGCTGACTGCTGAAGAAGTCATGCTTTTGAATTGTAGGGCTGGAGAAGACTCTTGAGAATCCCCTGGGATGCAAGGAGATCCAACCAGTACATCCTAAGGGAAATCAGCCATAAATATTCATTGGAAGGACTGATGCTGACACTGACACTGCAATGCTTTGGCCACCTGATGCAAAAAGCCTGCTCATTGGAAAAGATCCTGATGCTGGGAAGGACTGAAGGTAAAAGGAGAATTGGGCAGCAGAGAATGAGACGGTTAGATAGCATCACCAACTCAACAGACATGAATCTGATCAAACTTCAGGAGATAGTTGAGGACAGAGGAACCCGGTGTGTCACAGGGTCACAAAGAGTGGAACACGACTTAGTGACTGAAAACAACAAAGGCACTGTGCTTATTGCACGCCTAAAATGTGGCTAGCTCGAATTGGCATGTGCTGTACGTGTAAAATACCAGATTCTGGACCTTTGGTTTAAAATAAAACAAAGGTAATAAGATACACATTAATGATTCTTACATTGATGTGTGTGAAATAATATTTAATATCTTAGTTTAAAGATATTAAAATTAATTCATTGTTACTTTTGTTAATAATGTTACTAGAAAATTGTAAATTATATATGGGTCATTAATAATATTTCTTTTGGACAGCACAGATCTAGAATGCCTTGAAGAGCTTAACCATGATGTAAGAAGATGATGGATAGGAAAATAGAAAATCCCAGGTGAAAGACTATACATGCAGAACCAGACAACACCACACAGAGGTGAGGAGCTGTCTCGTTGGAACGTGAAGATGGTCGTTCCAGACCAGGGAAGTATCACTGGAATCACAGTCTCTCCTTGAGCAGCCCACTAGGCTCCCAAAGTATAAATCACCCCCATCCTCCTCCCTTAATCGCCATCATCACCCAGGCATAGCCCCAGGGCCCTAGGGCCACTGGAATAATCCTCATGGTGTAGTGAAAAAATACCGAATACGGGTTCACCAAAAGTTTGTGTGAGTTTTTCCTTACCATCTTATGGAAAAACTCGAACTTTTTGGCCAACCCAATACATATAGCAATAGGAAAGGTATTATACATATACAAATACAATTTCCACCCTCCATATACCTTCCATGGAGGGCCTTTGAGGAAGGTAAAAAGGTCCCAGAGGGCCTTTGAGCTTCCCAGGTGGCGATAGTGGTAAGGCATCCACTTGACAACACAGGAGATGTAAAACAGGCAGATTCAATCCGTGAGTCAGGAAGGTCCCTTGGAAGAGGGCATGGCAACCCACTCCAGGGTTCTTATCTGGAGAATCCCATGGACAGAAGATCCTGGCGGGCTATGGTCCATGGGATCACAAAGAGCTGGACACAACTGAAGCGACTTAACACACACGGAGGGCCTTTAATTTGGTATTCTGTCATTGACTGTTCTGTTGTTTATTATGGATTAAAAATAAAGGTTTTGGTATAAAATTCTAGCTAGTAGAAATGTGAAACTGCCCCTCCCCACTTAAAGATGTTATCCTCATGCTACAGGAATCTCAAATGTCATGGTTAAATATATAACATATAAAAATGGTATTTTTATCTCCTATAAAATAGAATTACTAGTATTATCATTGTCTAACCTATTTCTGGGCTTCCTTTGTGGCTCAGCTGGTAAAGAATCCACCTGCAATGCAGGAGACCTGGGTTCGATCCCCTGGAGAAGGGAAAGGCTACACACTCCAGTATTCTGGCCTGGAAAATTCCATTGACTGTATAGTCCATGGGGGTCACTAAGAGTCGGACACGACTGAGCAACTTTCACTTCACCTATTTCTCCTTTGAAAAAAGCATAACAAGAAAGAAAATATATAGTAATAGAAAGGGAGTCAGACATGACTGAGCAACTTTCACTTCACCTATTTCTCCTTTGAAAAAAGCATAACAAGAAAGAAAATATATAGTAATAGAAAGGAGAATATATATGGAAATGATAACATATCATAAATAAATGGCCATACTTTCAAATGAATTATTCTACCTTGGGTACTTGTACTATAAAGGTGTTTCTGAACAGTACCAACAGAAAGAGTTGGGAATGTAATATCACTAAGACCATTAGATGCCATCAAGATTGTTATCATTTACTGAAAATGCCAGTTAGAAATTTAAGGAGGAAAGAGGAGACAAAAAGAGTCCAATTAGGAAGACAGGATTAATTTCTGTAAGAAGTGTACTTGTTCAGCTGCTTGACATTACATTCTTTCCATAACAAAACCACATCTGTCACCACTTATCTTCTCTGAAAAAATGGTTCATATGAGCAAGACAGGTATCAGACTGCAAAATTTTATAAGTAAAAAATTGTTCCTTTGTTTTCTATCTTTTTCTTCATAAATTATTTCCTATATTCTGTTTTCCAATTCTTCTGTTTCCCATTTATTACAAAAAAAGTTGTGGTTTCTGTATATTAAAGTGTCTTTGGTGACTCTCTCACACAAAGAACTGCCAAAGTAGAGAAATACTTCATGATGTAGGGGATATTGTATTTCTAAATCTGTTCAGCTTGCTTTCATATTTTTTCACATGGTTATTTATGGTTGCTTTACATGTGGCCTATGAGAAATTTCTCTGTTTCTAGACAAAGCAACTTAGTTAGCCTAATATTGATGTAGTTAATATAATCACTACACTATTTAGTTTGAATTGCAAACATCAGTTAAAATTATGTTTGGACCTAACCAGAAGTCAGAACTCTTTGTGACCAAATATAGTTCTTTGCTTACCCAATATGTTCCATGTGGACCATATGTGCAAACAAGAGGGATGAGAAGGCCTGTGTTTTACAGGCAGTTGTGAGTTAGAAATTATATCTCTCATCTCTCTCTTCCTTTCAGGGATAATCCTTGTATTCAATGTCTAGTTTTAAAAAGTGTGAGGACGATGTCTCAGATTTTCAGAAACATTTTCAGGAATTGAGTTTCCTTCCTTAATGAATATCTGGGATTGAAACTGAGAAATATTTTTTTATGTTGCACAAATTATCCTGGTGGTTACTTGTTATTCAGTCGCCAAGTTGTGACCGATTCTGCGACCCCGTGGACTGCAGAACACCAGTCTCCTCTGTCCCCCACTATCTCCCAGAGTTTGCTCAAATTCATGTCTATTGAGTCGGTGATGGTATTTAACCATCTCACCCTCTGCCAGCCCCTTCTCCTTTTGCCTCTACCACATGAGGAAATGGCAGCTCACTCCAGTATTTTTGCCAGGAGAAATCCATGAACATACCGGTGGATACTAATCACCTCCCAAATGTGCCTGGTTCTGGACTGCCTTCATTATTTCTTGCTACATCTTGAAATTTGGTTCCTTTGTTTTAATGATGTTAAATAATGTTCTTTCCATTCAGAGCACTTTCAATTAGTAATTGTATATTAACTAGGATGATTATTTAGTTATTATCTTTATTCCTCATATCATCATGGTGCTACAAAAAGAGAAAACGTTATCTGTTTTCACTAATATTTATACCTTCATTTTCTAAAACAGTGCCTGGCCCAGAGGTGTTTGTTGTTTAGCTGCTGAACTGTGCCCGACTCTTTTGCAACCTCATGGACTGTAGCTTGCTAGGCTCCTCGGTCATGGGTTTTCCCAGGCAAAAATACTAGAGTGGGTTGCCATTTCCTTCTTCATGGGATCGTCCTGACCCGGGGAACAAACCCATATCTCCTGCATTGACAGGCAGATTCTTTACCACTGAGCTACATCCAATATTTGGAGAATTAAAGCACAAATGCTCAGTACTACTTTCTACTAAGTTGACAAAACTTTGTCTTTAATTCCCAAAAGCTCACTACAGGACAAGATAAAACAAACTTTTTCTCCTTAATATAGGTAGAAGATCACATAGAAAGTAGCTTAGCACTGCTGAGTATTCAGCAGGACTCATTAGAATTAATGACTCTGCTTATGTGTCCCCAATGAAATATAGAGGTATACTGTTACCTTATAAATCTAATCCAAACAGGAACCCCAGAGAGATGATGCTGTGTATCGTCCTCATATTTTCTGCCGCAGGATGTTTTACATTGATTCTCATCGAGAAGAAACCTCATCACCACTCAGAGTAACAACACTCTGGGAATAAGGACAATGTAGTCTTAATTGCCGACAATAAATTTTCCAAACTCTTAGCTGATGTTGAATGAAAAAAATTACACCTTACCATGTATGAAGTCTCTCACCTGAAGTAAAATCAAGCCTCAAGATTTACCTGTCAGTTTCCAGGAGATATAAATTATGAAAAAATACGTTCAATAAATGACACTGCAGTCAGAAAAATCCAAACTTTGTGAAATTCAACCAAACAATTCTTTTTTTTTTCCAATAAAAATATTGCAAATCCAAAAAGAGGTATTATGGAAAGAATATAATTAAATAAATATGAATTATTCACAATAAACAGAAGAGACCTGGGAAATATTGATCTTATTCGTGTCCATATTAAGTCAAATTATGGTTTAATCTGTATATTTTGTGATAGTATTAAGGAAATAGTAATTTTTAAATCCGATAATATATTGTGGCTACATTTTTAAAAATTCATATCTATCTAGATAAAATCTTTAAAATATTTAATTCATTGAAGTCCTCGACTTGAACCTAAAAAGTGGAACAAATGTGTTGCTGTGCTGTGCTCAGTTGCTAAGTCCTCTCTGACTCTTTGCGACCATGGACTGTACGTAGCCTGCCAAGTTTCTCTGTCCATGGGATTCTCCAGGCAAGAATACTCAAGTGGGTTGCCATTTCCTTCTCCAGGGGATCTTCCCGACCCAGGGACTGAGCCCAAGTCTCCTGCATCTCCTGCACTGGAAGGCGATTCTTTACAACTAAGCCCTTGGAAAGTCCACAAATTAAACAAATACCATCAAAAACATTTTAAAAAAGAAAATATACATGTCCCATTCATTTAATACCACAGCAAGCAGAGCCAACTTTTCACACTTTTTCTTGAATCGTATGAGGGTATCTGGTCCATATATTTCATCTGCAACATTATGGTCTTTTACTTTCCTACCAGTAAATTTCAGGATAAAAAGTTATACCTTCATTTCACAATAGTAAAGAATTTCAGGCAAGGGGCAACTGATTGTGTCTATATTTAGAACAGATTAAAAAATTAAGAAAGCAGATTAATAAAAACAGAAAAATAATTATTCATTAAGCTTCCAATGGGAATTCTTTGTGAATGATGCCCCAGTTTTAATGTTGGTAATCCAGCCAAATTTTTTTGTGTCCCAAGCATATATTTTCATATAGAACTTTATGAGAAATACTTGAAATGATCAGATTCTAATTTTTTAATTTGAAAATTGTTTTTAAAAACAAGCTTCAAAATGCGTTAATTAAATATATTAATCATTTTTAATGATTAATTAAATAGAGAAGGAAATGGCCACTCACTCCAGTAGCTTGCCTGGAAAATTCCAGGGACATAGGAGCTTGGCAAGCTATATAGCTATATAGTCCACAGGGTCGCAAAGAGTCAGACATGACTGAGCAAGCAGAGACATTACTTTGCCAACAAAGGTCCATCTAGTCAAGGCTATGGTTTTTCCTGTGGTCAGGTATGGATGTGAGAGTTGGACTGTGAAGGAGGCTGAGCACCAGAGAATTGACGCTTTTGAACTGTGGTGTTGGAGAAGACTCTTGAGAGTCCCTTGGACTGCAAGGAGATCCAACCAGTCCATTCTGAAGGAGATCAGCCTTGGGATTTCTTTGGAAGGAACGATGCTAAAGCTGAAACTCCAGTACTTTGGCCACCTCATGCGAAGAGTTGACTCACTGGAAAAGACTCTGATGCTGGGAGAGATTGGGGTCAGGAGGAGAAGGGGACGACAGAGGATGAGATGGCTGGATGGCATCACTGACTCGATGGACGTGAGTCTGAGTGAACTCCGGGAGTTGGTGATGGACAGGGAGGCCTGGCGTTCTGCGATTCATGGGGTCGAAAAGAGTCGGACACGACTGAGCGACTGAACTGAAGAAAGGGATCAAGTACCAAAATTTCATCAGGACAGGTAACTGCTAGATTGATACATATTATAGTTTTTTAAGAGATTGAAATCTAATTCATGGAGATGACAGTATTGAAAATTATAGCAGACCCAAGATTTTTAAACCACTTATTGCATTTTAGGATATTATTTTTTAATAGAAACCTACAAGTGGAGCAGTGGTATATATAAACGTTTCTTTCTATCTGCATGATTGATGGGAATGAAAGTAAATTATCTATGATAAGTTACATAATATGGAAGAAAATTAACTTTCTACCCAATCATAGTTTTGCTATGTAGTAGTTGGAAAAAAATTATTTTTTAAGTGTCTTTCTGTGACCCAAGCTATGATATTCTAACTTGGTGTCAAAGCAAAATATTTAAATCATATTTTTTTCAGATTTTTCAGTGATGTCAGTACACTAAAACCTTGCATAATTTCTATGTACATAATTTATGACAATTATCTCACATTATAAGAAACTGAGTTTGTTTGCATATGGAATTGTAATTTTCTAGTGATTTAAGAATTAATGGTATCATATAGACATTGTCTTGAAACATTTCTTGTTTGATAAAAGGACACAGTTTATTAACCTTGATTTAGTTGTCTGTCAAGCACTTTAAAATTTCATCCTTTTGGCTTACTAATTCTTTTCCCTATTTATAAATCTTGATAATATTTAAATAATTTGAACAACATTGGTATGGGGCTTTTATTCTTAACTTACCAGTAACTTATAATAATTTCATATTTGATGAAATTTCACATATAATTATAATAATAATGAATTTGACTTATAAAACATTATGTATTAATTATTATAAGTATTAATCAATATGCATAATCTAGGAAATCAAAAAGAAAAGCACACATATATACTTCTTGCCATTATAATACATTGTTACTATTCCCTTATCCTCTGTCCTTGAAGAAAATTCAAGGATTTTTACCCAGAAAATTTAGGTTTGAGTTTTCTTGGAAAAAAATAAAATTGGTTAAAACAAATAATAGCATATACCTAATTAGAAAAGCTCAAAATAGTTCAGGTATGATATAACTTTCAATAGGTTCTTGATTGGAAAAGTATTAATTATATGTCTGGCAAAGTGATTTTCCCTAATGTACATTTCAAGACATCTGTGAAAACTCGTAAATGAAATGCTAAGAATAATGTAACATACATATTCTTTATATCTCTTTAACTGGTAATTCCACTAGGCAGTCTAGTAATTCCTTGTGAGATAATGATTTAAGTTGTGAATGAGATATCAAATCTTCATATAAGAAACAAAAGTAATGGATCTTTTTCCCTCAATCTCAAAATCCAATTTTATCTAAATTGCCTAATAATGACCTTTACATCTAAAACATTTTTTATAAAATATAAATGTCTATACCAGTGCCTTATGACAAAGGTTGCTATAAGATCAATTTATGTTTAGTGCTATTATAGGTTAGAGACATCATCTCTGTGGCTCTGCTATACAAGTAAAATTCTTGTTTAGACTTGCTATGTTCTTGAAATTACACTAAGTGCTATGTATTATCATGTATTATAAACACTTTTTATGAAAGTAGAACATGCATATAGAAAACTTTAACAAATTAAATATTACTAGCACACCATAATTCCTCCTTGAGATATCTCCCAGTTTTAATACTTCTTCCCAAATTAGTTACTCCCCTGATTTCTGATGCTCTATAAAGAATTTTTTTTCCATAAAAGTTTTGTCCAGTTTTGAACTTAATATAAATTTTATAGGAGTTCTTTTTTATATATACTTTATATGAAGTATGTTAGTGAATTTTGTGAGAATGCATCTTATTGCATTTAGCAGTAGATTTTTCATTTTCATTGCTCTAGAATATTTACTTCTATTAATATGTCACAGATAATTCATTTAATCTACAGTTGATAAGAAACTGGGTAGTTTACAGTTTTTAAACATCATAAATGAAGCTGCTAGATCACCCTGATGGACATGAATTTGAGCATACTCTGGGAGAGAGTCGAGGAGAGAGGAACCTGGCATGCCCCAGTCCATGGGATCACAAAGAGTCAGATACAACTTAGTGACTGAGCCGACAACTGAGTCAACAACAAAGGTCACTCTTACAAGAAACTTCTGGGTCACAGGGTATGCCTATGGCTAAGTTCTTTTGCAAAATATTGTACCAGTTTAGACTCCTACCACTAGCTATTCTGTATATTTGCCAGTGGTAGGTGTTGTTAGTCCCTTTTATTTTCTTGTAATTTAAAAATCACTCAATGTCCAACTTTTTACAACCCATGGACTGTAGCCCACCAGGCTCCTCTGTCCATGGAATTTTCCAGGCAAGAACACTGGAGTGGGTTGCCATTCCCTTCTCCGGGGGATCTTCCAGACCCAGGGATCGAACCCAGGTCTCCTGCTTTGCAGGCAGATTCTCTACCATCTGAACCACCAACCTTAATTTTTTTTTTCCCTTTGGTATTGTTTCCCTTTGGTATTCAACTGAGAAGTGAATTTGTCTGTTATTAAAAACAATCCATTACTTCCATATTGTTTGAACATAGACATACCTTGCTTCAGCAGTCTTTTCTTTATACAGCAATTTGTGGGTCAGGAATCATCAGTAGCAAATGACACACTGAGGAGGTCATTACCAACTAATAATCGTGGAGTGAAAGTCGTAAGAGTAACGTCCAGAAAGAACAAAGAGAGTAAAGGTTTTATTTACTGAACTTCATGGATATATAATATCAATAAAACAAATTAAGGAATATAAATGTGGAATTATTATATATTACAGAAAGGACTATTATAGTGAGTTAGTATTTCTTAGTTTATTACTGTGTCTCTTAAAGATTATGAAAATATCATATATTTAAGGTTGTAATGATTTATAATAAATTTACATTTTCTATTTGAAAGTATTAATCTGTTGATATATCAATGACTTTATCGAAATGAATCTTCTTAAAATATTTATGGTTATAGGCAATATAACTAGTAACACTATGACTATAGTAATGATTGAGAAACACTTCTCATTAATTTTAATTTCAAAAAATTTATTTCACATGATGCAACCTATTTATAGAATTTTTAATAATCTAAAATATAAGGAAAAATTTTGCCATAGAGTTATAAAAATCCTACTTGGTGTGTCATTTACGCTAGCTATGCTACTGATGATTCCTGACCCACAAATTGTTGTATAAAGAATAGACTGTTGAAGCAAGGTATGTATTTTACAGTAAATTCCAGAAAGTGTCATATTGCTGTACACCTTTGTTTCTTTAGGAGTAATTCCAACAGCTTCCAGTACCTACCACAAATAAAAGTATAGGTTATCAAGTTTTGTTCCTTCTTTTACAATCACTAGACTATCTTGTTTATTTCTACTCTGCTGTTTAAATGGAACCATGAACTGTGCTTGAAGAGAGCGTAAATGATTCCACATCTTTAAAAACTTGTCGTTGAAACAAATGCATGTATCAAGCCCAGCTGTATAACTGAGAGTTAAATTAAATTCCATGTAGAATACAATGTTTACCAAAGGATAAGTAATAAAAAATGTGCTAATTTGAAGCTTACATATATATTATTAAAACTGAGTAGTAACCATAGCAATTGTTTAGTACTTAAAACAACAGATTTTTTCTGGAAGGACAATTTTATCACTGACTTGAGGCGTGGTGTTAATAAAAAGCAGACCAACTTTAGTCAAGTTTTATTATTGTTTCTAAATTCTCCACTGACAGTGCACCTCGTGAACTGCCTGCTCCACAGATGGACGGCTCCCACTGACTCATCTTTGACATGTTCCTACCAATCACAGTGAGTGCTCTAAGATTTACAGATAATCTAAATGTTAAACCCACTACTTCCTTTAATGAGGCTTTGATTGATGTGCATATTTAATGGCAGTGCAGTGTGTGAGAACGTCTCTGACACGTTAAGACACTGTTTTCTTCTTGAACATCCTATTGACAGCATTAAGTGGTATTTAACTTGCCTCTCAGGGAACAGATGTGAGTATTTGGGTCAGGACAATTTATCACAAGTGGGAAGCATAGGGGTATTCTCACTTTTTGTATTTATAAATCTCACTTTGGATTTACAAGCTTTTTGATGTTTATCATAGTGAGTGAGGATCATAAAGTGCTCATTTTCCTCACTTAGTGCCTTCAAAAAGGATTCCAGTATTAAAAAAAAAAATAATTCTTTACACGCACATGTACTTTATAGCTGGCACAAACTTCAGAACATTTTCATGTACATATACACACAAACCAGCCAAACACACATGTAAGTTCCCTATTGTCATCACGGTTCACATGTTATTATTTCCATTTTTCAACTGAAGAATCTGTGACTCAGGGAACATTAAGAGTTTGTTTCAGCTCATGTCTTTATTTATTCAAAAGATATTTATTTAGTACTTAATCCATGCCAAGTTCTATGTGAAGAAATGGGGATGAAAACAAGGTCCGTGTACCTTACAAAGTTTTGAATGAATTCAGTCAGTAAGCTTGCTGCTACTGCTGCGAAGTCACTTCAGTCGTGTCCGACTCTGTGCGACCCCATAGACGGCAGCCCACCAGGCTCCCCCGTCCCTGGGATTCTCCAGGCAAGAACACTGGAGTGGGTTGCCATTTCCTTCTCCAATGCATGAAAGTGAAAAGTGAAAGTGAAGTCGCTCAGTCGTGTCCGACCCTCAGCGATCCCATGGACTGCAGCCTACCAGGCTCCTCCATCCATGGGATTTTCCAGGCAAGAGTACTGGAGTGGGGTGCCATTGCCTTCTCTGCAGTAAGCTTGAACTTGACCCAAATTTTTGGCCTATAACTCCTTGTTTCACACTGCCACTGTGAACCTCAATGAACTTGGGAAAAGGTATTGGAAAATCCTCATAAAATGACATTCAAAGTAAAACATCACTGAGATTACAAGTTTTATATCTTAACAGCTACATGCCTCTGACATCCTGGTTTCAGGCTCTTGACAACAGGCTGAATGCAGTTTATTGTACATTCTTAGGGGATTATACAAAACATTTGTGTGGACAGAGAGATACACCTTATTAAATGCAGGGTATTAGAATACATTCTAAAATGTGCTAAGGGCTGTGTGTTTATTCCTCTTCACAAGAACCCAAAGTAAAAGAAAAAAATTCTGTTTAGCGGTGTAACTACATCAATTTTTTAAAATCATTTTTGTCACAAAAGATGTAAAAGTTTTTTTTTTTCTTAAAACAATTATCTTCATTGTTAGGTGATAACATTTACATTGTATTAGCCTACTACAGGGGAAAAAGCAGAGTACAGTATTATGCATCTTATTATCTGAAAACAATGGTGACATTTATAATAAGTGAAAAAGAAAGAAAAGGGACACAATATACTATACAATACTATATTATAAACCATTAAGAACAAGTGGGAACTAAGTGGGTTTTGTTTGCTTGTTCAAAGTTCTTTAAAAATAACTTAAGTAGTTGATGTTTAAAATGTAAATAATTTTAAGTTAAAGAAAGAAGTTTTCTGACCATCTCATAAAAATGTGAGAAAAGAAAAATGAATTAGAAAAAAATTAAGGGTGAAATTAATCAAGATGCCATGTTCACCAACTTTCTTTCATAAAAAGTTGTGAGGTGGATGAATGAAGCCTTTTTTTCCATATGATTTTCCCTTGCTTTCATATTCTACACATTTGAAAGTACCTAAATTTGTCTTTTGAAATTACTATTTATATCCCTTTCTTAATGCCACAAAGGATTTTGAGTTTTCATTCTTTATTGTACATACTCATTATCTTCATAATTGAAGAAGGTTTATATGGGGGTGCAGCAGGATCGGATTTAGTTTATTATTCAAAGTCTGTGAGATTTTCCTGATCATGGAGCCTCACTTGTTGAATGGTTAATGATAATTACCTTGCCTTAGTTTCAAGAACTTTGGGTGGAAATCTAGTGTATTGGGCAGAGTCAGTTAATAGTGAAAAAGAATCTTGGCTCATTGCTCTCAAAGTATAGTAACAATATAAAATGCGGTA
This sequence comes from Bison bison bison, assembly GCF_000754665.1. Taxonomy (NCBI): domain Eukaryota; kingdom Metazoa; phylum Chordata; class Mammalia; order Artiodactyla; family Bovidae; genus Bison; species Bison bison. Next base: position 20,334,021 of record NW_011495082.1, read on the forward strand.
TTTAAGCCTCAGGGTTTTTAATGTCTTTTTTTCCTGAAACTATTAAGTTTCCTCTACAAATTGTCTAAATACAAGTAAATACTTGAACAAAGATAGATGTTGTTATTATCAATATTAATGTATAAAGATCAAATCAAATGATGCGTGTGAAATACTATTCACAATTGTTCATGTGTAACTTAGGACTCTTAAGAACTCTACTTCTATTATTATTATTAATGATCAATTACTTTAATAGATACATTAATCATATTTTTTTCGATAAACCATGCATAGTATTCAGTTTCTTTCTTAGCTAAAGATAACAGAAGAAATCTTAGGGTTAGGACATAAATAGCCAAGTGTTCCTAAGTAAAAATCATTTTTCATATTCTCCAAATCCCCACATTTTTGTCATATTTGACTACATATAGTAAGCCCAAGAAAGAATAATGATGTTGCTAAAATTAAATATAATTATATATGATTTCCCTGTTTTATACGACTAGCACCTATACTGTCATAATGACAGAATGAATATTCAATTAAGTTTTTTTAAAACTCAATAACAGTTATTTTCATTAGGAATAGCATTTTTTAAATTATGGGTTGTCTATATTCATGGCATTCTTAACAGTTTCTAAGCTTAACAAGATTTAGTATCAATTGTAAAGTTGTTCGGTATTTAACACAGTCATGCCCTAAAAACCCTTGGTTCTACAAAGCATTTATTGAAATCAAGATGCACTTCTTAAATCCATGTAGAGAACAAACTCTATTGATTCAACTACTAGCAGCTGGGAAGCATAATGATTATTGACCAGAGCCAGAATCTTACAATATTCAGAGAGAGAAAGAGAGAATACACATTGATAGCTACGGTGCTGCTGCTGCTAAGTTGCTTCAGTAGTGTCCGACTCTGTGCGACCCCATAGACGGCCGCCCACCAGGCTCCCCCGTCCCTGGGATTCTCCAGGCAAGAACACTGGAGTGGGTTGCCATTTCCTTCTCCAATGCATGAAAGTAAAAAGTGAAAGTGAAGTCGCTCAGTTGTGTCCGACCCTCAGTGACCCCATGGACTGCAGCCTACCAGGCTCCTCATCCATGGGATTTTCCAGGCAAGAGTACTGGAGTGGGGTGCCATTGCCTTCTCCAGATAGCTCGGGTAAATGACTCAAATTCCTGATAAAGCTATGTAGAACACCAAGTGGAGCTCCATAGCTTCTGCAATTCTGATTTAAAAAATGACTATATTTATGTGAAAGATAGTGTTTTTTCCTGTGTGACATATGGTCTCCCATACATGGTGTTCTTCCTTTTAATATATTATATTCTAGCCACTTAAAAAATTATTCAGGTTAAAAAAAATTAACCTAAAAAACAGAAACAAAACAGTTCACCCCTTTCTTTCATCTACCCCCAATCCTGCTTCTTGAAACCACCTATCTGTTCTCTGCATCTGTGTGCTTGTATTTATTTTGGGGGGATTCCATTTGTAAAAGAGATAATACAGTATTTGTCTTTCTCTGACGTATTTCACTTAGTGAAATATCTGGGAGGTTCACAGTTTTTTATTCACTCATCCTTTGATAGACACTTAGATTGTTTCTTGACTGTTGCAGTTAATGTTGCAATATACATGGGAATGAGATCTTTTCAAATTAGTGTTTTTCTTTTCTTTAGATATATACCCAGAAGTGGAACTGCTGGATCATAAGATAATTATATTTTAAAATTTTTAGTAAACCTCCATGCACCTTTTCAGAGTGGCTGAATGAATTTACACTCTCATCAACAGTGCATAAGTTCCCTTTTTTTTTTTTTTCACATCCTCCCAACACTTATTTTTCTTCTCTTTTTATAATAGTCATTATAACAAGTATGAGGTGATATCTGTTTGTGGTTGCAATTTGCACTTTCCTAATGATTGATTATGTTAAGCATCTTTTCATATATCTGTTGGCCATCTGAATGTCTTTTTTGGAAAAATAACTATTCAGATCTTCTACCCATTTTTAACCGGAATGTTTGTTGTTTTCTTCTTGTTATTGTTATTGAATTCTGTGAGTGATTTGTAAATTTTGGATATTAACCCCTTATCAGATATGATTTGCAATTATTTTCTCCCATTCAGTAGGTTGACATTTTTTTAATGGGATCCTTTGTTGTATAGAAGGTTTTCCAGTTCAGTTCAGTTCAGTTCAGTCGCTCAGTGTTGTCCAACTCTTTGCGACCCCATGAATTGCAGCACGCCAGGCCTCCCTGTCCATCACCAACTCCCAGAGCCTAACCAAACTCATGTCCATTGAGTCAGTGATGCCATCCAACCATCTCATCCTCTGTCGTCCCCTTCTCCTCCTGCCCCCAATCCCTCCCAGCATCAGGGTCTTTTCAAATGAGTCAGCTCTTTGCATCAGGTGACCAAAGTATTGGAGTTTCAGCTTCAACATCAGTCCTTCCAATGAACACCCAGGACTGATCTCCTTCAGGATGGACTGGTTGGATCTCCTTGCAGTCCAAGGGACTCTCAAGAGTCTTCTCCAACACCACAGTTCAAAAGCATCAATTCTTCGGCACTCAGCTTTCTTCATAGTCCAACTCTCATATCCATACATGACCACAGGAAAAACTATAGCCTTGACTAGACGAACCTTTGTTGGCAAAGTAATGTCTCTGCTTTTGAAGAGACATTTGCTATCTAGGTTGGTCATAACTTTCCTTCCAAGAAGTAAGCGTCTTTTAATTTCATGGCTGCAATCACCATCTGTAGTGATTTTGGAGCCCAGAAAAATAAAGTCTGACACTGTTTCCACTGTTTCCCCATCTATTTCCCATGAAGTGGTGGGACCAGATGCCATGATCTTCATTTTCTGAATGTTGAGCTTTAAGCCAACTTTTTCACTCTCCACTTTCACTTTCATCAAGAGGTTTGAGTTCCTCTTCACTTTCTGCCATAAGGGTGGTGTCATCTGCATATTTAAGGTTATTGATATTTCTTCTGTCAATCTTGATATTAAAGATACTGTCCTTTTACCATTGTATATTATTGTCAGGATTTAGTTGACAGTATATGCTGCAGTTTAATTCTGGGCTCTTTCTTCTGTTTCATTGACCTATGTGGCTTTTTTGGTCAATGCCATGCTGTTTTAATTAGCATAGTTTGTAATATAGTTTGAAACCAGGAAGTGCAATGCCTATGGATTTGCTCTTTCTCAAGATTGCTTTGGATATTTGGGATCTTTTGTTATTCATACAAATTTTAGTATTTTTGTTTTATTTCTATGAAAAATACCATCAAAATAGGGATTGGGATTACGTGGAATCTGTAGATTGGTTTTCATAGTATGAACATTTTAACAATGTTAATTCTTCCAGCTCATGAACATGGAGTATTTTTCCACTTGTGTCTTCTTCAGTTAGTTTCAGTAGAGTCTTACAGTTTTCAATGCATAGGTCTTTTGCCTCCTCAGTTAAACATATCCTTAGGGATTTATTTTTTGTACAATTGTAAATGGAACTGTTTTATAAATTTCTCTTTCTAATAATACACTGTTTAATATATAAAGACAATAGATTTTTGTATATTGATTTTGTATCCTGCAACTGTGCTGAATTTATTCATTCTGAAAGTTTGCTGATGAACTCTAGGATTTTTCTGTAAGTAGCATCATGTCATCTACAAATAATGACAGTCTTACTTATCACTTTCCAACTTAGATGGATTTTCTTTCTCTTTTCTAATTGCTAAACTAGGACTTCCACTACAGTGTTGAGTAAAAGTGCTGAGAGTGAGCATCCTAGTCTTCTTCCTAATCTTAGAAGAAGAGCTTTCAGCTTTCCACTATTAGTGATGTTAGCTATGTTTGTTATATATGGTCTTTATAATATTGAGGTATGTTTCCCTCTATACCCCCTGTGTGACTGAGAGTTTTTATCACAAATGCATGCTTGACTTTATCAAAAGCTTTTTCTGCATCTATTGAGATGATCATATTTTGTTAATGTGGTATATGATATTGACTAATTTGTCGTTGTTGAAACATCTTTGTATCACTCAAATAAATTCCACTTAATCATGCTGTATAATCGTTTTACTATATTGAGTTTGGTTTGTTAATAATTCGGGAGAATTTTCATATCTATGTTTATCAGGAATATTGGCTTATAATTTACTTTTTTGTGGCATCTTTGATTTTGGTATCAGTAATCCTGACTTCATAAAATGTGCTTAGAAGAGTTCCCTACTTTTATTTTTTCCAAAAGTTTGAGAAGAATTGATATAAATTCTTTCACACCTGGATAGGATTCAGCAGTGAAGCAATATGGTCCTGAATATTTGTTTGTTGAGATATTTTTATTACTGAGTCAATCTCCTTGCTAGTAATCAGTCTGTTCATATTTTCTACTTCATCCTGATTCATTCTTGGTACAGTGTATACTTTTAGGAATTAATTCATCTTCCATGTTGTCCAATTTATGGTCATATTATTGTTCTCAGTCGTCTCTTATGATACTTTGCATTCCTATGATACCATTTTATTTAAAATTTTTATTGAAAAGATAATACTCCATAAAACTGTAACACAAATTTCACATGATTTTACACATAATAATTCTATCTGTGAAAATTTTATTTCTCTCCTATTTTGAATATATCTGTCTTCAAAGATAAAGTAGGGAAAACCACTAGACCATTCAGATTGAACTAAATCAAATCCTTTATGATTATACAGTGGGAGTAAGAAATAGATTCAAGGGATTAGGTCTGATAGATAGAGTGCCTGAAGAACTATGGACAGAAGTTTGTGACATTGTACAGGAAGCAGGGATCAAGACCATCCCCATGGAAAAGAAATGTAAGAGGCAAAATGTTTGTCTGAGGAGCCTTACAAATAGCTGAGAAAAGAAGAGAAGCTAAAGGTAAAGGAGAAAAGGGGAAGATATACCTATATGAAAGCAGAGTTCTAAACAACAGCATGGAGAGATAAAAAAGCCTTCCTAAGTGATCAATGCAAATAAATAGAGCAAAACAATAGAATGGGAAAGACTAGAGATCTCTTTGAGAAAATTAGAGATACCAAGGGAACATTTCATGCAAAGATGGGCTCAATAAAGGACAGAAATGGTATGGACCTAACAGAAGCAGAAGATGTTAAGAAGAGGTGGCAAGAATACACAGAAAAAATATGCAAAAAAGATTTTAATGACCCATATAACCATGATGGAGTAATCATTTTCCTAGAGTCAGGGATCCTGCGATGCAAAGTAAAGTGGGCCTTAGGAAGCATTGCTGTGAACAAAGGTAGTGAAGGTGATGGAATTCAAGCTGAGCTATTTCAAATCCTAAAAGATGATGCTGTGAAGTGCTGCACTCAATATGCCAGCAAATTTGGAAGACTCAGCAATGGCCACAGGACTGGAAAAGGTCAGTTTTCATTCCAATCCCGAAGAAGGAAAATGCAAATGAATGTCAAACTACTGCACAGTTGCACTCATCTCACATGCTAGCAAAGTAATGCTCAAAATTCTCCAAGCCAGACTTCAACAGTACATGAACCTTGAACTTCCAGATGTTCAACGTGGATTTAGAAAAGGCAGAGGAACCAGAGAACAAATTGCCAACATCTGGTGGATCATTGAAAAATAAAGAGAGTTTCAGAGGCTATGCCAAAGTCTTTGACTGTGTGGATCACAACAAACTGTAAAATTCTTCAAGAGATGGGAGTACCAGATCACCTGACCTGCCTCCTGAGAAATCTGTATGCAGGTCAAGAAGTGACAGTTAGATCCAGACATGAAACAATGGACTGGTTCCAAATTGGGAAAGGAGTATGTCAAGGCTGTATATTGTCACTCTGCTTATTTAACTTATATGCAGAGTGTGTGTGTGTTAGTTGCTTAGTCGTGTCCAACTCTTTGCAACCCCATGGACTATAGCCCACCAGGTCCCTTTGTCCATGGGATTCTCCAGGCAAGAACACTGAAGGGGGTTGCCATTTCCTTCTCCAAAAGGAACTATAGAAAGAAAGAAAGAAAGCGAAGTCACTCAGTCATATCTGACTCTTTGTGATCCCATAGACTGTAGCCTACCAGACTCCTCCATCCATGTAATTTTCCAGGCAAGAGTCCTGGAGGGGGTTGCCATTTCCTTCTCCAAATATGCAGAGTACATCATGTGAAATGCTGGGTTAGATGAAGCACAAGCTGGAATCAAGATTCAGGAGAAATATCAATAACCTCAGATATGCAGATGCTGCTGCTGCTACTGCTGCTGCTAAGTTGCTTCAGTCGTGTCTGACTCCGTGCGACCCCATAGATGGCAGCCCATCAGGCTCCTCTGTCCATGGGATTCTCCAGGCAAGAACACTGGAGTGGGTTGCCATTTCCTCCTCCAGTGCATGAAAGTGAAAAGTCAAA
>NW_011495082.1:20340516-20341809 GCF_000754665.1 Bison bison bison
ACTCTGTGCGACCCCATAGACGGCAGCTCACCAGGCTCCCCGGTCCCTGGGATTCTCCAGGCAAGAACACTGGAGTGGGTTGCCATTTCCTCCTCCAACGCATGAAAGTGAAAAGTCAAATTGAAGTCACTCAGTCGTGTCCGACTCTTAGTGACCCCATGGACTGCAGCCTACCAGGCTCCTCTGTCCATGGGATTTTCCAGGCAAGAGTACTGGAGTGGGGTGCCATAACTAAGATCATGACATGTGGTCCCATTACTTCATGGCAAATAAATGGGGAAACAATGGAAACAGTGACAGACTTTATATTTTTGGACTCCAAAATCACTCTAAATGGTGACTGTAACCATGAAATTAAAAGACACTTGCCCCTTGAAAGAAAAGCTATGACCAACCTAGGGAGGATATTAAAAAGCAGAGATAATAATTTGCTGATAAAGATCCATCTATTCAGACCTATGGTTTTTCCTGTATCATATGTGGATATGAGACTTGGAGTATAAAGAAAGCTGAGCACTGAAGTTTGATGCTTTTGAACTGAAGTGTTGGGGAAGAGTCCCTTGGATTGTAAAGATGTCAAGCCAGTCAATGTTTAAGGAAATCAGTCCTGAATATTCATTGGAAGAACTAATGGTGAAGCTGAAGCTCCAATACTTGGCCACCTGATGTAAATAACTGACTAGTGGGAAAGACCCTGATGCTGGCCAAGATTGAAGGCAGGAGAAGGGAATGACAGAGGATGAGATGGTTGGATGGCATCACTGACTCTATGGACATGAGTTTGAGCAAGCTCCAGGATTTGGTGATGGACAGGAATGTTTAGTGTGCTACAGTCCATGGTGTCACAAAGAGTATGACATGACTTAGCGACTGATTTGAATTGAACTGTCTTCAAATAGTTTGAGATTACAATGCTTTGGATATGATTACTTGGGAAATTCTACGTCTGTGAAAATTATATTGGAAAAGAAGTTACACAGGAAATATTATAAACTTAATTGATAATTTTTAGAAAAATAATAATCAAAAGTGTAATTTTGATGTCAGTGCACATTACTCTATTTTATGTGCTGCACAAAAAAGTAAATATTTTACTTCCTGTTGTTTTCTCAACACTAAACATCTAAGGAACGTCATTAATGTAGTACCTATGAAACTAATGCCACAAAGTCATTTGATCACAGTATGAAATCTCAAAATATTATGCCTGAGTAGGAATGAAGTATACAAACCCACTGATCTTACACTAAAGAAAATTGATCTGTTTGCAAATGCTGCTGCTGCTGCTGCTAA
>NW_011495082.1:20341909-20343919 GCF_000754665.1 Bison bison bison
CATAGACGGCAGCTCACCAGGCTCCCCGGTCCCTGGGATTCTCCAGGCAAGAACCCTGGAGTGGGTTGCCATTTCCTTCTCCAACGCATGAAAGTGAAAAATGAAAGTCAAGTCGCTCAGTCATGTCAGAGTCTTAGCGACCCCATGGACTGCAGCCCACCAGGCTCCTCCGTCCCTGGGATTTTCCAGGCAAGAGTACTGGAGTGGGGTGCCATTGCCTTCTCCAGTTTGCAAATACATAGGATGGAAACATGTAAGGTAAGTAAGTGGAATATAAGGAAACTCTCAGAAACCCAGTTAAATGTTTAGAGCATGATCAAACATGCTTCAACCAGTGATGACTAAGTGTTTCATGATTGTGCTAAGACTAGAAATTAATAGGCTCTAAGAAACTTCATATAGTATGTAACTCATAAACATTTGTGTCTAACCATCTTCACCCAGTGCTTAGAGTATGTGAAATTGGTCTTGCGGGAATTAACCAACTATCACTCTCCAATAGGAACAAGAAAGGCAATTGGTGTTTATATTTTCCCATTAGAAAGATATTGTTCGGGGAGAGGTTGAAAAGGAAAGAGAGAGGCAAGGACACTAGTGCGAGGAGGAGTCTAGCATTTTATTCCTTTCCCTGGTTGACATACATAAGTTTTTCACTTGTTGAACTGTCCCTTTTCTTATCAGAGCAGAGACAGATGGCAGTTTCAAAGATGCATATGTGTTTACTGTGGATCAAGTGGGCATCTAGAAAGTTTCAAAGATGCATATGTGTTTACTGTGGATCAAGTGGGCATCTAGAAAGTTTCAAAGATGCATATGTGTTTACTGTGGATCAAGTGGGCATCTAGAAAGTTTCAAAGATGCATATGTGTTTACTGTGGATCAAGTGGGCATCTAGAAAGTTTCAAAGATGCATATGTGTTTACTGTGGATCAAGTGGGCATCTAGAAAGTTTCAAAGATGCATATGTGTTTACTGTGGATCAAGTGGGCATCTAGAAAGTTTCAAAGATGCATATGTGTTTACTGTGGATCAAGTGGGCATCTAGAAAGTTTCAAAGATGCATATGTGTTTACTGTGGATCAAGTGGGCATCTAGAAAGTTTCAAAGATGCATATGTGTTTACTGTGGATCAAGTGGGCATCTAGAAAGTTTCAAAGATGCATATGTGTTTACTGTGGATCAAGTGGGCATCTAGAAAGTTTCAAAGATGCATATGTGTTTACTGTGGATCAAGTGGGCATCTAGAAAACTAGCTGTGTTTGAGCAACCCTGCCTGTGCACCATATAATAGAAATATTTGCTGGGCAAGAAAATCCCTGAAGTATGTGTCCTGTGGGGAGGAGCTAAGGGATAGCAAATGAGGTTGTGTCAAAGCAGAATCTGTCTGATAGAGGGTGTTCTGTAGTTAACAGACCTTCAGAGGTCGCATGTAGACTTCAGGGACTGCAGATAACCAGCAGAAGTTTTAAAAGCAAATAAAAAGAAACCCTATCAGACGCTACACAGCTGCAATTTACAGAGAAAGAAATAAAACAAAGATTGGTTTGAATAATACAGATCCCATTTTCACCCTTCTTCTTGCCTCAACAAGGAGGAGGAGCAAGGTCTTGAGGAAGAAACAAATGTCATTTTTAAAATATTTAATAAGTTAGTATTCTATATTAAGATGGTGAACTACTCACAAGAAGGTTCAGTTCTGAAATTTGCAAACATCTCTGACTGCAAAGAGTAGCCAGTGGTAGGTATGTTTGTTTACTTGATTTCTGCCATGTTCCTAGAATCCTTTCCAGAATCTCTTATTAAAACTTAAAGCCTAATTTGTGTTAAGGAGAGAGAAGAAAAAATCATGTATGCCCTCCAGAGAAGGAAATGACAACCCACTTCAGTGTTTTTTGTCTGGGAAATCCCAGAGACAGAGGAGACGGGCCATAGTACGTGGGGTCACAAAGAACTGGACACAGATTAGAGACTAAACTACCACAACAAAGAGAAAGCAGCAAAACTGTGGGC
>NW_011495082.1:20344019-20345687 GCF_000754665.1 Bison bison bison
GTATCGTGCATCGAACCTGGACTGGCGACTTGTTTCATACATGATATTATACATATTTGAACACTTAAAACATCGATTTGTTGTGCCTAAATTATGATTCAAAGGTCATTAAATTTCACTTTAATTTTAATCATAAAGAATTTAATAGAATACGTAATTTAAACAGTGGTGGTGGTGGTTTAGTCACTAAGTTGTGTTCGACTCTTTGCGACCCCATGGACTGTAACTCTCCAGGCTGCTCTGTGCATGGAATTTTCCAGGCAAAAATACTTGAGTGGGTCGCCATTTCCTTCTCCAAATTTAAACAGTACTTAATATTAAAATTCTTCTGAGGTTTGGGATATTAAATGATATATTAATAGCATGTTATGTAGGAATATACATTCTAGAGCCAGGTGGATGTGGGCTGAAATCCAGCCCTCCTGTTCAATAGTTAAGAATCACTAGAAAAAAAAGACTTAAACTTAGCCTCAGTTTATCTATCTGTAAAACAGATGAAGATGGTACCTATTTGGTAGAGTATCTGTCACTTATGAAGAGGTAACATAAATAAATTGTCTAGGTAAAACAGCATCTGGCACATTCGATAAATGTTAGCTTTTTGCTATTGTATGTTATTTATACACAGGATGAATATTGCTTTATTTCTTCCTCCCATAATAATCAATAAAGCAATAGAGCTGTGAGTGAATCTGATTCTTCACTTTACATTCTGGTTGAGCAGTCGAATATCTCACTCCCAGGAATAAAGAGAAGAAACACTTTGCCAATCCTAGTTACAGGAATATCTACTAGTCCTAATTTGAGGTAAAGTTTCTACATAGAAAACAATAAAGAAAATCATAGTAAATCAAATTGTTTATGAGTTAGGGGTTGTAGCTGGAATTTCAGAGACCCAAAGGAGCTTAGAAAGGAGGAGAGCCATGCTTAGACTACTTTATATAATTCTACCTTTTTCCCAGCAGTAGGCGCTGAAAGAGGGCATCAGAGGGCAGACAGACTGAAACCACAATCACAGAAAACTATCCCATCTGATCACATGGACCACAGCCTTGTCTAACTCAATGAAACTAGGCCATGCATTGTGGGGCCACACAAGATAATGGGTCATGGTGGAGAGGTCTGAGAGATTGCGGTCCACTGGAGAAGGGAATAGCATACCACTTCAGTATTCTTGCCTTGAGAACCCCATGCATAGTATGAAAAGGCAAAAAGATATGACACTGAAACATGAACTCCCCAGGTTGGTAGGTGCCCAGTATGCTACAGGAGAACAGTGGAGAAATAACTCCAGAAAGAAGAAGGGATGGAGCCAAAGCAAAAACAACACCCAGTTGTGGATGTGACTGGTGATAGAGCAAGGTCAATGCTGTAATGAGCAATATTAGATAGGAACCTTAAATGTTAGGTCCATGAATCCAGGCAAACTGGAAGTGGTCCAGCAGGAGATGGCAAGTGAACATAGATATTCCAGGAATTAGCAAACTAAGATGGACTGAAATGGGTGAATTTAACTCAGATAATGGCACCCCACTCCAGTATTGTTGCCTGGAAAATCCCATGGATGGAGGAGCCTGGTAGGCTGCAGTCCATGGGGTCACTAGGAGTCAGACACGACTGAGCGACTTCACTTTCACTTTCCACTTTCATGCATTGGAGAAGGAAATG
>NW_011495082.1:20345787-20347107 GCF_000754665.1 Bison bison bison
CCTTGATGTGAACAGCAGAGCAGTTCACATCGCTGATGACCTCATTTATTGGGTCCATATAATGAATCTACTTCATATAAAAACTCACCATGGAAATAGTTCACCTGTTCACAGGAACACCACGTGTCCTACACTTACACAGCAATCGTCGTGTGTGCTAGGTTGCTGCACTCCTGTCTGACTCTGCAACCCCATGGACTGTACCCACCAAGCTCCTCTGTCCACGGGATTCTCCAAGCAAGAAAACTGGAGTGGGCTACCATTCCCTTCTCTAAGGATCTTCCCGACCCAGGGATAGAACCTGAGTCTCCTGCATTGTAGGCAGATTCTTCACCACTGAGCTGGTGAAGAAACCCTATCAGATGGGAATATTTCAAATTTTAGAAGATATAGCAGAATAAAACACCACCTAGGCAGAGGTAGGTGATATAAATGACTGAGAAGCAGTTGATAGTAAATTTAATTGGTCATCAATTATTTCTAATTATATTAAGAATTATTCCCATTAATATATTTAAATTGATCATAAAACTATCATCAACACTAGATTGTTAAAGTTGTCATTTGGTTTGTTAAATCACTGTAAAATCAGTCTCTAACACCATATAATTTCAGATTTCTGTAATCATAGAATGTTCTTTACAAAAATATTTTAATAATTATCTTATGTTTGTGTTACTGCTTTTGCTGATTTTTATGCATATTCTTTCTAATTATAAATCCTGAAAAGAGGCCTGAGTTAGGAGGAAACAATTCAAACTAATTTAATTTAAGAAAATTTAATTCTCCTTTTTGACTGAGAAAATTAAAAAAAATAAAAATAAAAAATAGAGTTAAGTGATAAAGTCATTTGATGCTGATATAAAGCCTCCAATATGCCTCTAACAATTATTCTATCATTGTCATTTAATAGCTAAATATGCAAAACTTCTGTTTCAAAATTTCAGACTGGGCAAATATGCATTTTTTTCTAATTTTCTAAGATCTTTCAAAATAGGAAATAAACCCTTTCCTTGGAAGACTACCATAAAGAAACAAAAATATTTAAATACATTTTTACATGATGGAGAAAGGTTGGACAAAATATGATGTATTAAATAGTAGAGAGACATTAATAAAAGATAAGTCAAGGAGAGACTAAAAGTGGAATAATGAGATTTATTGGTAGAGAACTAAGGAGATTGGTGGAGATATATTACATAAAATTTCAGTTAAAACTACATAAAGTATTTTTATAAGTTAAAAATTTCCTTTTTTTAATTTAATTTTATTTTTAAACTTTACAATATTGTATTAGTTTTGCCAAACATCGAAATGAAT
>NW_011495082.1:20347207-20348784 GCF_000754665.1 Bison bison bison
TTAGCGATCAATGCAAATAAATAGAGGAAAACAATAGAATGGGAAAGACTAGAGATCTCTTTGAGAAAATTAGAGATACCAAGGGAACATTTCATGCAAAGATGGGCTCAATAAAGGACAGAAATGGTAGGGACCTAACAGATGCAGAAGATATTAAGAAGAGGTGGTAAGAATACACAGAAGAACTGTACAAAAAAGATATTCATGACCCAGATAATCATAATGGTGTGATCACTACCTAGAGCCAGACATCCTGGAATGTGAAATCAAGTGGGTCTTCGGAGGCATCACTACAAGCAAAGCTAGTGGATGTGATGGAATCCCAGTTGAGCTATTTCAAATCCTAAAAGATGATGCTGCGAAAGTGCTACACTAAATATGTCAGCAAATTTGGAAAACCCAGCAGTGGCCACAGGACTGGAAAAGGTCAGTTTTCATTCCAATCTCAAAGAAAGGAAATTGCAAAGAATGCTCAAACTACCACGCAATTGCACTCATCTCACACGCTAGTAAAGTGGTGCTCAAAATTCTCCAAGCCAGTCTTCAGCAATATGTGAACTATGAACTTCCAGATGTTCAAGTTGGTTTTAGAAAAGGCAGGGGAACCAGAGATCAAATTGCTAATATCCGCTGGATCATCAAAAAAGCAAGAGAGTTCCAGAAAAACATCTATTTCTGATTTTTTACTATGCCAAAGCCTTTGATTGTGTGGATTACAATAAACTGTGGAAACACCTTAAAGAGATTGGAATACCAGACCACCTGACCTGCCTCTTGAGAAACCTATATGCAGGTCAGGAAGGAACAGTTAGAACTGGACATGGAACAGCAGACTGGTTCCAAATAGGAAAAGGAGTCCTTCAAGGCTATGTATTGTCACCCTGCTTATTTAATTTATATGCAGAGAAAAGCATCATGAGAAACGCCAGGCTGGATGAAGCACAAGCTGGAATCAAGACTGCTGGGAGAAATCTCAATAACCTCAGATATGCAGATGACACCACCCTTATGGCAGAATGTGAAGAAGAACTAAAGAGCCTCTTGATGAAAGTGAAAGAGGAGAGTCAAAAAATTGGCTTAAAGCTCAACATTCAGAAAACTAAGATCATGGCATCCAGTCCCATCACTTATTGGCAAATAGATGTGCAAACAGTGTCAGACTTTATTTTTCTGGGCTCCAAAATTCCTGCAGATGGTAATTGCAGCCATGAAATTAAAAGATGCTTATTCCTTGGAAGGATAGTTATGACCAACCTAGACTGCATATTAAAAAACAGAGATATTACTTTGCCAACAAAGATCCATCTAGTTTAGTCAGATCAGATCAGATCAGTCGCTCAGTCATGTCCGACTCTTTGCAACCCCATGAATCGCAGCAGGCCAGGCCTCCCTGTCCATCACCAACTCCCGGAGTTCACTCAGACTCACGTCTATCGAGTCAGTGATGCCATCCAGCCATCTCATCCCCTGTCGTCCCCTTCTCCTCCTGCCCCCAATCCCTCCCAGCATCAGAGTCTTTTCCAATGAGTCAACTCTTCCCATGAGCTGGCCAAAGTACTGGAGTTTCAGCTTTAGCA
>NW_011495082.1:20348884-20349523 GCF_000754665.1 Bison bison bison
GTTCTTGCCTGGAGAATCCCATGGACAGAGAAGCCTAGTAGGCTGCAGTCCATGGGGTCGCACAGAGTCAGACATGACTGAATCAACTTAGCAGCAGCAGCAGCAGCAGACCATTACATCTACTAATGTGGGCAGGAATCTCTTAGAAGAAATGGAATAGTCATCATGGTCAAAAAAAGAGTCTGAAATGCAGTACTTGGATTCAATCTCAAAATCAACAGAATGATCTCAGTTTGTTGCCAAGGGAAACCATTCAATATCACAGTAATCCAAGTCTATGCCCTGACCAGTAACACTGAAAAAGCTGAAGTTGAACGGTTCTATGAAGACCTACAAGACCTTTTAGAACTAACACCAAAAACAGATGTACTTTTCATTATAGGGGACTAGAATGCAAAAATAGGAAGTCAAGAAACACCTGGAATAACAGGCAAATTTGGCCTTAGAGTACAGAATGAAGGAGGGAAAAGGCTAATAGAGGTCTGCCAAGAAAACTCACTGGTCATAGCAAACACCCTCTTCCAACAACACAAAAGACTCTAAACATGGACATCACCAGATGGCCAACACCGAAATCAGATTGATTATCTTCTTTGCAGCCAAAGATGGAGAAGCTCTATACAGTCAGCAAAAACAAGA
>NW_011495082.1:20349623-20357268 GCF_000754665.1 Bison bison bison
GATCTTCATTTTCTGAATGTTGAGCTTTAAGCCAACTTTTTCACTCTCCACTTTCACTTTCATCAAGAGGTTTGAGTTCCTCTTCACTTTCTGCCATAAGGGTGGTGTCATCTGCATATCTGAGGTTATTGAGATTTCTCCCGGCAATCTTGATTCCAGCTTGTGTTTCTTCCAGTCCAGCATTTCTCATGATGTACTCTGCATATAAGTTAAATAAACAGGAGTCAAGGTTATGGTTTTGCCAGTAGTCATGTATGTATGTGAGAGTTGGACTATAAAGAAAGCTGAGCACCAAAGAATTGATTCTTTTGAACTGTGGTGTTGGAGAAGACTCTTGAGAGTCCCTCAGACTGCAAGCAGAACCAACCAGTCCATCCTAAAGGAGATCAGTCCTGGGTGTTCATTGGAAGGACTGATGTTGAAGGTGAAACTCCAATACGTTGGCCACCTGATGAAAAGAGCTGGCTTGTTCAAAAGACCCTGATACTGGAAAAGATTGAGGGCAGGAGGAGAAGGGAATGACACAGGATGAGATGAGTGGATGGAACCACTGACTCATGGACATGAGTTTAGGTAGGCTCAGGGAGTTGGTGATGGACAGGGAGGCCTGGTGTGCTGCGATTCATGGAGTTGCAAAGAGTAGGACACAACTAAGCGACTGATCTGATCTGATCTGATACATTTAATTTAAAGTTAGATGCCAAAATGCTTACAATGCAAAGCATTAAGCCCCACTTCCTCACTTCAAAAAGAGGTTGTTACCTGAGATGAACTAACAAGTTACTGGAAATGCAAGCGCTAATTGCTAAGTTAGTGAAGCTGTTCTCCATGGAATAAAAAGCCAAGGAATACTGTTAAAACAAGAAAGAGGGTGAAAGAAAAGAGAAGAAATATCCAGGATCAGAGGTAGAAAGATATGTGGGATACTGCTGAGTATATGTGGAAGTACAAGCACAATGGGACAATAAAAAATAAAAATTAATCCCATGCCTGGACTATTTGTCATGGAAAAGGTGTTTTATGAGTTCATCTCTGAGTAGCGGGTCAGACTATTATATGCAACCTATGACATGCTATAAATACCTAAAAAAATGAAAACGTTTTGACTTATCCTCCATATGTTACAGTATATGTTTTCACTGTGCTTTCTAGGTTACACACCTTTCTTAAATGCAAAAACTGACAAAAAAACCCTTCATTCCTGATTCAACTCATGGAAAACTTGTCAAACTAAATCCACCTGGGTTCATTTATTTCAGATATTCTTGCACCTGTGTGTATCTTGACGTGTCAATAGGAGAATATGCATGTCTATATCACTTAAGTTTACCCAGATGTATTTGTGCTGTAGCTAACTTCTGCATTACATTGCCCTTGTGGGTAAGAAATATATCTTCTCCTTCATTTTAATTCCTTGTGGCAATTTAATATTGAGTGACTCGTGTTCTGTTAAGATGCATTTTGCTCTGCTTTTGGATAGTATTCTATATCGTTTTGTCATTTACCAAAAATTTTTTGAGCATCAGATATTCAAAGGCTTTTAGATCAATGATTAGGATTCAATAATGAATAAGTTTTCATAGAATTTGTATCTGGCAAATGGTAACAGATACCATTTTTAAACTAATTCTGTGAAATCAGAAGTAGTACATGGAGATGTATAGCGTGTGCATGCATGGCTTAGTCGCCTCAGTCATGTCCGACTCTTTGCGACCCCATGGACTGTAGCCCATCAGACTCCTCTGTCCATAGGATTCTTCAGGCAAGAATACTGGAGTGGGTTGCCCTGCCCTCCTGCAGGGGATCTTCCCAACCCAGGGATTGAACTTGCTTCTTGTATGTCCCCTGCACTGGCAAACAGTTTGTTTACCACTAGCTACACAGCAAAGCAAAGACAGCCTGGCATGCTGTAAAGTTTGTCCCTTTCAGTTGCTAACTGCTCAACATAATTAACACCCCAGTACGTCAATTTTCTCACCTCTCAAGTAGGGATAATAATCATGCTTACCTCACAGCATTATGTCAGAATTAAATGCTTTAACATATGCAAAGTACTTAGAAGGCATCTATCAAATGTTAGATACTGTATGTGTTTGATATTGTTATGCTTTGAAGTGACATAAAGGGCATCAAATAAAGACTGCTACTCAGGAAATTTCTAGAAAGTAGTACTATCTTGGTGCAAAGAAAAATATTCTAGAGCAAAACTGTTGGCATGTAAGGGGGTAAGGTAGGGGGAGTGGAGAGGAAAGAACAGACTGAAGAGTTAATGCAAAAATCTACAATTGGAAAAGATTATAGCATTGAGGGGACTGAAATTACTTTGATGATTCTGGAGGATGATACAGATACTAGAGAAAGCTAACAATTTGGAGAGAAATAATGACTAGACATGAAATAGCTGAAAAAAAAAATGTGGTACCAAACTAAAATTCCAAGAATTAGCAAGAATTAAATGGATCAAAACAGCAGGGTGGGAATGAATCTCAGAAGAACAGTACGAGTAGAGGCAGGAGTTGTACAATACTGCAGTGTCTCCAGGAGCTCCACACACTTTGGTTTTACTAACACATAGTGTGAGGAAAGGAGCAAAGACAGATGAAGCTTTATAGTTATATCAAAACCAGGTTTCAGATAAAATAACTAGAACAAAGATACGTTTTATTATCATGAAAAGACTCTTGTGAACTATCCTGTGAATAATGGGGAAAACTGAAGGATTATCTAATGAGTGATGGAGAACAACTGAAGAATTTTGAGTAGAAGATGTTTTTGTTTCAGTGTGAGGCATGGATTTAAGCAGAGTGACCCTCCTTTTTAGGATGCTGTTGAAATAGTACAGGAGAGTTGAATGAAGTCTTAACTTAGGTATCAAAAAGTGGGATGAAAAAACTGAGAAATATTTAGGACTAACACTTGATCAGAGCAACATGGGTTGCACTGTATTGAAGTAACCAATATGCTTCCCGGTTCTGGTTTTTTTTTTTTTTTTGATGACTTGGGAAATATAGAGGAAAAGGATAGATATATCTCAGATTAACTTTGGACATGATGAATTTTGTGGCGGAACATTTAAACAATGGGTTATGCTGATAAGTACCATAGAAGCCATCAGGAAAGATTTCAGAAGGGAAATGTCAGTGTTCAATCATCTACCTTTTATATTTTGTGAAAAATATGAGTTGTTGAGATCACATAGGGCAAGTATTCAGAGAAAATAAATACCACTTATTGGGAGAATTCTGATGCACCAGCAATGGACCTAAAGAGAAGGCCTTTCAGTTCAGTTCACTTCAGTCACTCAGTCGTGTCCGACTCTTTGTGACCCCATGAATCGCAGCACGCCAGGCCTCCCTGTCCATCACCAACTCCCGGAGTTAACCTAGACTCACGTCCATCGAGTCAGTGATGCCATCCAGCCATCTCATCCTCTGTCGTCCCCTTCTCCTCCTGCCCTCAATCCCTCCCAGCATCAGAGTCTTTTCAGTGAGTCAACTCTTCGCATGAGGTGGCCAAAGTACTGGAGTTTCAGCTTCAGCATCATTCCTTCCAAAGAAATCCCAGGGCTGATCTCCTTCAGAAGGGACTGGTTGGATCTCCTTTCAGTCCAAGGGACTTTCAAGAGTCTTCTCCAACACCACAGTTCAAAAGCATCAGTTCTTCGGTGCTCAGCCTTCTTCACAGTCCAACTCTCACATCCATACATGACCACAGGAAAAACCATAGCCTTGACTAGACGGACCTTTGTTGGCAAAGTAGTGTTCACAACACTGAAAATCACCTGCTGCTGTTCGGTTACCCAGCTGTGTCTGACTCTTTGCGACCCCATGGACTGCAGCATGCCAGGTCTCCCTGTCCCTCACCATTTCCCAAAGGTTGCCAGAGTTCATGTCCATTGCATTGGTGATGCCATCCAGCCATCTCATCCTCTGATGCCCTCTTCTTCTGCCCTCAATCTTTCCCAGCATCAGAGACTTTTCCAATGAGTCAGCTGTTTGCATCAGTTCAGTTCAGTCACTCAGTCATGTTGGACTCTTTGCGACCCCATGGACTGCAGCACGCCAGGCCTCTCTGTCCATCACCAACTCCTGGAGCTTGCTCAAACTCATGCCCATCAAGTCGGTGATGCCATCCAACCATCTCATTCTCTGTTATCCCTTTCTCCTCCTGCCTTTAATCTTGCCCACCATCGGGATCTTTTCCAATGAGTCAGTTATTTACATCAGGTAGCCAAGATTTGGAGCTCAGTTTCAGCTCTTCAGTTCTTCCTATGAATATTCAGAACTGATTTCCTAGGGTTTACTGGTTTGACCTCCTTGAAGTCTAAGGGTCTCCCAAGAGTCTTCTCCAACACCACAGTTCAAAAGCGTCCCTTCTTTGGGGCTAAGTTTTCATTATGGACCAACTCTCACATCCATACATGACTATTGGAAAAACCATAGCTTTGAGTAGACAGACCTTTGTCAGCAAAGTAATGTCTTTGCTATTTAATATGCTATCTAGGTTTCTCATAATTTTTCTTCCAAGGAGCAAGTGTCTTTTAATTCTGTGGCTGCAGTCACCATATGCAGTGATTTTGGAGCCCAAAAATATACTCTCTCACAGTTTCCATTGTTTCCCCATCCATTACCCCATCTCTTCACATCACGTGACCAAAATACTGGAGCTTCACACAGTTCTAAGGTGTGTTCTTTGGCGCTCTGACCTCTTTATGGTCCAGCTCTCCCACAACTGTACGTGACCACTGGGAAGACCACAGCCTTGACTGTACAGACTTTTATCAGCAGAGTAATGTCTCTGCTTTTCAGCACACTGTCTAGGTTTGTCATAGCTTTCCTGCCAAGAAGGAATCATCTGATTTCATGGCTATATTCATCATCTTCAGCCCAAAAAGAGGAAATCTGTCACTGTTCCACCTTTTCCCCTGCTCTTTGCTGTGAAGTAATGGGGCTGAATAGGGCATCCCTGGTGGCTCAGTGGTAAAGAATCTGCCTGCAATGCAGGAGACCTGGGTTCGGTCCCTGGGTTGGGAAGATCCCCTGGAGGAGAGCATGGCAACCACTCCAGTACTTCTGCCTGGAGAGTTGCATGGACAGAGGAGCCTGGAGGGCTACAGTCCATGGGGTCGCACAGAGTCAGACATGACTAAAGCAACTAAACAGCAGCAGGAACCACAATGGGGCTGTATAGGTGAAGTATAGGTAAAGTAATCCCCTATACGTCAGTAAAATATTTCCAAAAAGGCCACTGAAGAATAGTTTCATAAGCATTCAAGAATTGAGAATCAGAATTTAGTTGGAATCCACCAATTTTAAGTAGCTTTTTCTAAAAACAGTAAACATGAACAGGGTTAAATCAGTCTAGGTTAAATTAGAAAATGATTTTCTCTCCTGTGTTTCAAAGCCAACTCTTCCATAGTAGTTCTTAATTCCGTTTGCTCCAATGTCTTCTTTCTTCATCATCATTTCTCTCCTCTTCCTCTGTCACTGTGGTTAACTTTCAAATCTCATTTCCCTATTCACTTTTTCCCAATAAAAATAATTATGTCTCTTATAATAAAAAATTCCTTCCCCTTGATCTTCCATCCCTCATAACTATAATCACTATCTTTCTGACTCATGCTCCATTCAATTATTAGCCCCATGTGGTCTTTATTAATGCTACAAAATGAAGTAGAGATGGAAAGAAAGCCCCTCCTTATTAGATTCAAAGGGACACATGTAACTGATGCCACCTATTACCCGTTTTCTATTTCCTCCTGTCTTGACTGTTAATATGATGCCTGGAGCAGGAGCTGAAGCTGTTTTCTGTAGCCATGAAAAAGCCCAATAGACTTACAAGAATGTTGACTGTGATGACCATGGGCTCTAAACCAATTCCAACAGACTCCACTCTCCAAGGTCATAATAATTCAAAATTTAGAAGTTTTTATGTGTATTGTCCTATATCAAATGTTTTATTCTTATGGCCACATTAATCATAAATGTTCCATTCTTTGAAAAAAAAAGAAAAAAGAAACCTGAAAGATAGGAGAGAGAAATAACTTTAAAAAAAATGCTGAAGTGTTTTAATGGTAACAGTGTTTATCTGGTATTATATAGGGGAACATAGCTCAACTGGTAAAGAATCTGCTTGCAATGTAGGAGACCCGGGTTCAATCCCTGGGTTCAGAAGATCCCCTGGAGAAGGAAATGGCAACCCACTTCAGTATTCTTGCTGGAGAATCCCATGGACAGAGAACCTAGCAGGCTACCGTCTATGGGGTCCCAAGAGTCAGACATGACTGAGAGACTAAGCACATATAGAGGAACAGAGTGTAGATTTGGGATTGGTCCAGGCTCTTTCTTGGTAATTATAAAAGAAGGTGTGGAGTATGAGTTTTGAAGTGATGAGTCATACCTGGCCCCAGGTCCAGAATGAAGTTATGGGAATAAGTGGCAAAGTAGAGTAACATGAAGACCACTGATATGGAAATGTCAAGTATCTGTGAAGACATGGAGTTATATGAGTTGTCTATATTAGTACTGAATTCACCAAAACAATGGCATAAGTTAGGAGTTAGATGAATACTTCAAACTATATAGAATTACAATAGATAATGTATCTGACTATGGATTCAGATGCCATTTTATAGGCAAATAAATTCCAAGTCTTTATTTCTAGTATCCCCTGTCCCTATCTGTCTTAATTTTCCAGAGTCATATAAGCTGCCTCATTATCTCCAATTGGATAGCATATTGGCATCTAGAAGGTAGTGTGTCCAAAACAGGTTCTTGATTTCTCTCCCAAATATGCTCTGCGGGCTATGTGCCTAAGTGCTAAGTCACTTCAGTCATGTCTGACTCTTTGCAACCCTGTGGACTGTAGCCGACCAGGCTCCTCTGTCCACGGGGATTCTCCAGGAGTGGGTTGCCATGTGCTGCTGCAGGGATGGATCCCACATCTGTTACATCTCCCGCATTGGCAGGTAGGCTTTTACCATAGCACCACCTGCTCTACTGTCAGTCTTCTTCACCCCAGAAACATGTGCACAACTAATATTTTTGAGTCAAAAATCTCCTCTGCCTAGGCCTAGGTCAAATCCATTAACTCTTGATCTGTCTTCAGAAACATTCGTCACACCATATTAAAAAGTAAACACAAAATTAATTAAAGACCTAAATGTAAGACTTGAAACCATAAAACTTCTAGATGAAAACATAGAAAGAACACACTTTAACACAAATGGTAGCAATATTTTGGGTTATCTGTCCCCTAAAGCAAAAGAAATGAAAGCAAAAATAAACAAATGGGATCTAATTGAACATAAAAGCTTTTGAACAGCAAAGGTATCTGACTCTATGGATTCAGACACCATTTAGACAATCTACTAAATGGGAGAAAATGGGTTAATATCTAATATATATAAATAGCTCCTACAACTCAGTATCAAAAAAAAATTAAAAACAACAAAGTACCTGATTAAAAAATGAGCAGAAGACCTGAATACAAGACATTTTTTTCAAAGAAGATAGACAAATGGTCAAGAGACACATGAAAGAATGCTGAATATCACTAATCATCAGAGAAATGCAAATCAAAACCACAATCAGATATTACCTTATACTCATCAAAAATAGCTATTACCAAAAAGTCTACAAATAAA
>NW_011495082.1:20357368-20357608 GCF_000754665.1 Bison bison bison
AATCAGATTGATTATCTTCTTTGCAGCCAAAGATGGAGAAGCTCTATACAGTCAGCAAAAACAAGACTGAGAGTGGACTGTGGCTCAGATCATGAAAACCTTATTACCAAATTCAGACTTATATTGAAGAAAGTGGGGGAAACCATTAGATCATTCAGGTATGACCTAAATCAAATCCCTTATGATTATATAGTGGAAGGGAGAAATAGATTTAAGGGACTAGATCTGATAGACAGAGTG